>NC_037670.1:7460177-7682302 GCF_003255815.1 Theropithecus gelada | reverse complement strand
CCTTCCTTCCTTCCTTCCTTCCTTCCTTCCTTCCTTCCTTCCTTCTTTCCTCTTTCTCTCTTTCTGTCCTCTTTCTCTCCTTTCTTCTGTCTTTCAACAGGATCTCACTCTGTTACCCAGGCTGGAGTGCAGTGGCACAATCACAGCTTGTCCATAACCTTGAACTCCTGGGCTCAGGCAATCCTGCTGCGTCAACCTCCCACGTAGCTGGGACCCCAGGCACACACTACCATGTGTGGCTAATATTTGTATTTTTTGTAGAGATGGGGTCCTGCTGTGTTTCCCAGGCTGTGAATATTTTCTAAACAGTGTCTTACTGTTCTGTCTACCGGTGGCTGTTTGAAGAAGAGAATCTGGAATTTTTATTTATTTTATTTGTTTGTTTGTTTGTTTGTTTATTTATTTATTTATTTATTTTGAGACACAGTCTCACTCTGTCGCCCAGGCTGGAGTGCAGTGGCGCGATCTTAGCTCACTGCATCCTCCACCTCCTGGGTTCATGCCATTCTCCTGCCTCAACCTCCCAAGTAGCTGGGACTATAGGCGCCCGCCACCTCGCCTGGCTAATTTTTTTGTATTTTCAGTAGAGTCAGAGTTTCACTGTGTTAGTCAGGATGGTCTTGATCTCCTGACCTCATGATCTGCCTGCCTCGGCCTCCCAAAGTGTTGGGATTACAGGCGTGAGCTGCAGCGCCCAGAAAATTTTAATTATCTGGCTGACCAGAGGCAAATGAAGAATGTGTATTTCTCTAATGGCCAACAAGATTCACTTCTATTGCTTTCCATTGCCTATCATCAGGGCTTTTCTCCTTGCGCCTCATCTCCCAGAAGAAAGGCTGGGGAATGGGGCAGAGAGTTTAGTGCTGAGTTTCACTGACTGCATGGTTTTCTTTCACAGAAACAGCTCAGGTAGCAGCTTGAGGGTTCCAGACAATATTGATGAGGATTAATGATCCTGTAAATAGGTGTTTAAAATAACTAAAAAGATGAAAACAGGGATTAGGAAGAAACTACAGTGGGTTAATAAATGAGATGTTCAATGGCACATTCCTACAAGATTATTTTAGCAATTAGTGGGAAACATTTTGTCAAAAACAAAATAAATTCGCAATCAGAAAATAATTTGCAATCAGCTTTGCAAGTAAAATAGCACACCTTCCCGTCAGTCAAACGCATTTTGAGAATTAAATGATCAAGTCAAGAGTGATGCTTTCAGAAGGTAAATGGTTAGAACCGATTATCCTGGCAATTAGTCAACCGTGAAGCATCAACTGGGGAGGCATTTCACAGAAAGTGTTTCCCTCGAAGAAGCTGTCCAACCACACAGAGAGCAGAAATACCTTGGTGCGGGAGGCTGATGGTGTCTTCCTGGAATTCAGCAAATGCACTCATATAAAATGCTCTGCAAGCCACTAAGGCGGATGTCACTCTCATAATGGAATTGATCCCCTGCCACACCACATGGGTCACTTTGTGTGGACAGGTAATGAGTACCTCAGATATTTTCAAGGAACTCGATCCTCATGCATTCTTAGAGATTTCTTTGGAGGCCAAAACGGAGGTTGAAAGTAGTTTCTGCAGATGATTAGCCACTCAAGCCATCAGGGGCCCACCCTAGAAAGACCATTAATAAGGCAAGTTATCAACATTTTACCTAATTTTTACTGCTGACCGTAAAGACTCAATTTGGAGGGAACTTAATGAGCATATTTCAGGAAGCAACTTTCTCTCCTTAATCTGGCAATAAAATGGAAAATGCATATTAAAAAAAGCATAGAGGTTCTCAGTGCGCTTACAAGGTTGCTAATCCTCCTACAACAGATGTGCAGAATTTGTGTACTAAAGGCAGGAAGATTCTGAAGCTGGTTCTCAATGTAGCTCTATCTCAGTCAACTGATTGCTATTCATGTATTATCCAGTATTTTTCCTCCTAATTTTTCTCTTAAATATTTATAAAACTGGCTTAGGCTGCAAAGATCCAAGAAATAAAATAGAATTATCTTAATAGAGAAAAGGTTGGGATATGTCATTCTGATTTAGAAAGCCCATTTCATGGTGTGTGTTGGAACAAGAAATAATTAATTTGAAAAGTCCTTGATCTCTGACTACAGTTGCCTTAATGATATTATAGTATTAAATATAATAGTATTTCACATTCATTATCCTTGTGTTCATTCTGAGCCCTTGTCTTCATGGCAAGAACCGTGTCCACGGCTGGGAATGATTAAAGCACAAAAGATTAAAACTGAAAGGGGTAATTTTGTGAAGCTGACTATTTACTCTAGATCTTAGCCACTTTGCAACTCAAATATCTTTCTCTCTCTCTTTTCAGTATGAAAGAGTTTGGCTAATTCATTCTCATCATTTGCTAACCTTATTTATTTTACAGTTCCGAGTTTATGTTCTATCCAAAGTCAATAAAAGTGAGTTTGTTGATATTCATTCATTTCCATTGAGTTGTTGGTGGGCTGCATTTCTCTATCCCCTCTGTTTTTGGTGCTACAGAGGAGGATGAACAGACCAGTGCTGGTTGGAGCAGCCCACGTCCCTGTTGCGCTGGACCAAGGACAGTGGTTGACCAAGGGCAAGCGTTGACCTCTCTCTCTGGCTCTGTGCACCCCACAACTTGTGAGTGAGCTCTTCCTTCTTATCGATGGGACCATCCTCCAGATACTGTTCCCACCTTTCTGATTTTCTTTCACTACAGGGGATACTTCTACTACCACTAGGGACACTACTCCAGACCTGTGGTCCATTTCTGGGCACTTCCTTTTCAACCTTCACACTCGGTTCCAGTATCGAATCTCCTCCTTGTCTCCTGGGATTGCCATGGGTATGATATTCCTATAGCACATTCTGCATATTTAGAAAAGCCCTCATTGAAGACACTGACAGAACCTTACTAATAGGAGGGAGAATGAGGAGAAATTGATTAATGGGTACAAATATATGGATTGATAGAGAAAAATAAGATCTAGTGTTTGATAGATCAGTAGGGTGATTGTAGTTTACAATAATCTGTTGTACATTTCAAAATAACCAGAAAAGAATAATTTGAATGTTTCTACCATAAAGAAAAGACAAATATTTAAGGTGATTGATATGGTTTTGCTGTGTCCCCACCCAAATCTCATCTTGAATTGTAGCTCATATAATTCCCACGTGTTGTGGGAGGGACCCAGTGGGAGATAATTGAATCATAGGGGTAGGTCTTTCCCCTGCACTGTTCTCATGATAGTGATTAAGTTCTCATGGGATCTGATGGTTTTATAAATGGGAATTCCCATGTACAAGCTCTCTTGCTTGCCACCGTGTAAGATGTGCCTTTGCTCCTCCTTGTCTTCCATGGTAATTGTGAGGCTTCCCCAACCACATGGAACTGTGAGTCAATTAAACTTCTTTCCTTTATAAATTACTCAGTCTTGGGTATGCCTTTATTAGCAGCATAAGAACAGATTAATACAATGATGGATATCACAATGTACTGATTTGATCTTTACAAATTATATGAATGCATTAGTTATCCTGTGCACCCTGAAATTGTGTACATCTATCATGCATCAATTAAATTTTAAAAAAGAAGGAAAGAGAACTCAACAGGGTGAGAGTACCATACAGAAGACCTCACTCAGAGTGGCGGAAGACTTTGCTATCCAGGAAAGATACAGAAGTCCAGCCTCTCCTCAACCCTCCCTTTATGCTCTGGAAATAAAATGCTCCATTTGATCTGGGGCACTTTCTCATGAAAACCTGTGTCTGCTACTTGATTCTAGTCTGGGACATTCTGTTTTCTCTCTGTGTGCTCGTCAGAAATACCCAAGGTAAGTGGTTGGGGTCTCCCTGCATTTCCATTCATGTAAATCTCCGCATTTCCATTCATGCAACTCTGCATTTCCATTCGTGCCACCTCTGTCTTCCTAAAGCCCAGCTCTGATCACTATGTCTTCTTACTGGGATGTTCAGTGCCCTCCCATTGCCATCAAGTGAGTTCAGACTCCTTTTCCAACCAAGCCAAGTCTATCTTTCAGGTCTTTATCCCAGGTCATTTTAGCCACATTTTAGCTTCTCTAGGCAACATTTTGGTAATGTGTTCAAATTTACCTTCCAATGTGCTGATTATTTCTTTAGCTGTTTCTTTTCTTTTCTTTTTTCTTTTTTTTTGTAAGATGGGGTCTCGCTCTGTCATCCAGGCTGGAGTGCAGTGCTGTGATCTCGGCTCACTGCAACCTTTGCCTCCTGGGTTCAAGCAATTCTCCTGTCTCAGTTTCCCGAGTAGCTGGGATTACAGGCATGCGCCACCATGCCTGGCTAAGTTTTTTTTTTGGCAGCGTCTTGCTCTATTGCTCAGGCTGGAGTGCAATGGCGTGGTTGTGGCTCACTGCATCCTCTGCTTCCTGAGTTCAAGCAATTCATGTCTCAATGAATGACTCTTTCACTAAGACGTGGGTTCATGTCTCAATTTCCCAAGTGGGTGGGACTACAGGCATGCACCACCATACCCAGCTAAATTTCTGTCTTTTAAGTAGAGATGGGGTTTTGCCATGTTTTCCAGGCTGGTCTTGAACTCCTCGAACTCAGGTGATCTGCCTGCCTTGGCCTCACAAAGTGCTGGGGTTACAGGTGTGAGCCACTGCACCTGGCCTCATTGTCTGGTTTTGAGAGATTTTGTTTACTTTCTGGACTGCTAGACAGTGCATTGAAGATTTTTCTTCTTTTATCCAATATTTTAGGCATTTTACAGTGGTTAGTATTTGCTCAGTCTAGTCCATACGATTGCCAGAAGTCCACTAATAGCACCTTTGTCTCTCCCTTAGGGCAGTTATTCTACTTTGTTGTCTATTGTAGATGTTTGCTTATCTTTTTCCTTTTGTTGGACTATAACATTTTCTTTTGCGAACCATGTGCCCGTTACTATGACTTGTGAAATAACTGATTCAATATCAATGTTCAGGGAATGGAGTACTTAGAAAGTGGAATTGAGCTGAATTTGTGGGTCAGTTTTTGCTGTAATTGGGAGCTGCCTTTGACAAGAGATGCTATGTCATGCTGCAGTAACAAACAAGCCTTGCAATCTCAATGGCTCAACAGAATTAATGTTTATTTCTGCTCTTGATGTCATCTGATGCGGGTCTTGCACTCCTCCAGGGCATGTCTCTGTCTCAATGGGGATCCAGGTAGCTATGCCATCCGGGATGCGTGGTCTTCATAATCACAGTGACAAGTGGAGAATGCTGAGTAAGGTTTTCAACTGCCAAGACTGGACATGGCTGCCATCACTTCTGACATCCTGTTGACCAGACATGGTCACATGGCTGCACCTATATTCTGAGGCTGGGAAATGACTCTGTAGGTGGAGACATCTTATCCATCAATCTATTATCTATCTATCATCTCTTTTTTTTTTTTTTTGAGACGGAGTCTTGCTCTGCCGCCCAGGCTGGAGTGCAGTGGCCGGATCTCAGCTCACTGCAAGCTCCGCCTCCCGGGTTCATGCCATTCTCCTGCCTCAGCCTCCCGAGTAGCTGGGACTACAGGCACCCGCCACCTCGCCCGGCTAGTTTTTGCATTTTTTTTAGTAGAGACGGGGTTTCACCGTGTCAGCCAGGATGGTCTTGATCTCCTGACCTCGTGATCCGCCCGTCTCGGCCTCCCAAAGTGCTGGGATTACAGGCTTGAGCCACCGCGCCCGGCCCTCATCTCTCTTTATCTGTTTATCTATCATCTTTCCTCTCTATCTCTTTATCTACCATCTTTCTCTCTTATCTCTTTATGTATCTATCTGTCTTTGATCTATCTATCTAGCATCTCTCTTTATCTATGATCTATCCATCTATCATCTGTCTTTTTATCTATCTATCTATCTATCTATCTATCTATCTATCTATCTATCTATGAATATGTCAGAGATATTTGAACCAGAGTGACTCCATCTTGAGTGAGGGCTAGGAAAATGAGCCTGGGACCTGCTGGGCTCCATTCCTAGAAAGTCAGACATTCTTAGCCTCTAGATGTTTACGGTTAAGGGAACAGATTGATAATGTTGACTAAACAGACCCAGACTCAGGAGTGTCCTGATATCCTGATATCCTGAGAATAGACGCATTCCCAATTTTGCTTTAAAGATAATAATACTGACTCTTGCAAAATATAGTCATTAAGAAAATTAATCCTTTATCACAAACCCTTGTAGCAGAGAACATGTCACCATCATCTATTTTTATCCTATATATAAACAAGTATTTTACCTAGGGTGGAAGTGTTCCTCCTCCTACTTTTGGGAAAACGCCCTACTCTGTCTATAGAGTAGCTCTTTGTTCTTGCACCACTTTTGCTTTGCTTTGCACTGTGGACTTGCCCTGAATTATTTCTCGTGGGAGATCCAAGAACCCTCTCTTGGAGTCTGGATCAAGACCCCTTTCTGGTAACACATCCATCTAATTATCTATCGATCTATTCACAAACAAAAATATTTAACAGGACTGGAGCAAAGATTGTTCACTGGTGTGCTTAAAATTGTGTCCAGGTGATTCTGATGGATACCACTTTTTGGGAATCCCTGCACAGACTAATGACAGGAGCAGACCTGGCAGACTCTGTATTATGCACAGAGGGCAGCAAGAAATATCGTGTACAAAGAGGTGACCGCTTCTCTCCCAGCATTTCTGGAAAGGTTTCCTGGCATATGAGGAAAAGGAAATAAACAGTTATTATTATTATTAATTTTTAAATTGAGACAGAGTCTTGCTCTGTCGCCCAGGCTGGAGTGCAATGGTGCGATCTTGGCTCACTGCAACCTCCGCCTCCTGGGTTCAAGTGATTCTTCTGCATCAGTCTCTCGAATAGCTGGAATTACAGGGGTGGGCCACCATGTCCGGCTAATTTTTATGTTTTTAATTAGAGACAGTGTTTTGCCATGTTGGCCAAGCTGTTCTGAAACTCCTGATCTCAAGTAATCCACCTGGTTCAGCCTCCCGAAGTGCTGGGATTGCAGACCAGAGCCACTGAGCCTGGCCGGAAATAAACAGTTATTGAATATCTACCATGGTCATCTTCCCTAAGTCTCAGAACAGTAACTATGGTGTTATTATCTCCATTCTGGAGAGAAGTAAACTGAGGCTAATTCACTTGCCCAAGGCAACATAGCTAGAAAGTGGGAAAGCTTGGATTTTAACCCAAATGAAGTGGTACTTGAGTTGTATCTTGAAGAATGAGTGATGTGTACCAGCTAGTTTTTGACACAGAATTGCTGAGTAACAGGCCACCCAGAGCCTCTCATTAAAGCAAACATTTATTCTCATAGACCTGTGGATCTGCTTGGGGTTGGCTGAAATGGACTGATCTTGGCTGGGCTCCGTTAGGCCCCTGGGGGTGGTTGGGGACTGGCTGATCAAGGCCGGATTCAAGTAAGGTGTGTCTGCTTTATGGACCAGCAGGTTGGTCTACATTGTGCTCTCATGATGATGACAAAGACACAGGAGTGTACGTGGGAATTTCTGAGACCTCTTACAGCCTAGGCTTGCACCTGGGACTCTACCACTTCCACTTCATTCTGTTGAGCCAAAGCAAGTCACATGGTCAAACCCAAAGTCCAGGGATAGGGAAGTGTGCTCTGCCATTTTCCTGAGGGGACATGCAAAATTACATGGCAAAGACAGTGGATATAAATAAGGAAGTGGGAAGAACTGGGTCCTGTAATATAGCCTAACACTGGTGGATTTCCAAGAAACTTGGAGGCAAAAAAGGAAAGTGAATAAAGAAGAGGACAGAGAAAAAGGAAGAGAAAAGAAAATATTTGTTGAGCATCTATCCTATTTGCAGGCTACGGCACTAGGATATTTTTCTTTATTTTTAATTTTAGAGGCAGGTTCTCACTCTGTTGTCCAGGCTGAAGTGTAGAGGCATGAACCTAGCTCACTGCAGCCTCAAAATCCTGGGCTCAAGCGATCCACCCACCTCAGCCTTTTAAATAGCTGGGGCTATAGGTAGATACCACCATACCTGGCTAAATTTAAAAATTTTTTTAAGAGAAAGGGCCTGGCTATGGTGTCCAGATTGGTTTCAAACCCCTGAGCTCAAATGCTTCTCCTGCCTTGATCTCCCAAAGCACTGGTATTACGAGCATAAACCACCACACCTGGCCTCTAGGATATATTTCGTATATTTGATTCTGCCTTTACAATCACCTTGTCTAAAATAGGTTTTTTCCACTCCTTTTTGGAGAGGAAAACCTCACAGCAGTTCAGAGGAGTGAGGAAACTTTCCCATGGCTACTTAATGATCATTGTAGAGCCAGAATTCAGCATGGATGGAACTGGAGGTCATTCTGTTAAGTGAAATAAGCCAGGCACAGAAAGACAAATGCTGCATGTTCTCACTCATATGTGGGAGCTAAAAACTTTGATCTCAGGACAATAGAGTATAGAATGACAGTTACCAGAGGCTGGGAAGGGTGGGAGGTAGTGAATGAGAGGCTCATTAATGGGTACAAAAATACAGTTAGGTAGAAGGAATGTGTGTTTTTTTGTTTTTGTTTTTGTTTTTCTTTTGAGAAGGAGTCTCACTCTGTCACCCAGGCTGGAGTGCAGTGGCGCTATGTCAGCTCACTGCAACCTCTGCCTCCTGGGTTCAAGTGATTCTCCCACCTCAGCCTCCCGAGTAGCTGGGATTACAGGTGCCTGCCACCATGCCCAGCTAATTTTTGTTTTTTTTTTTTTTTGAGACGGAGTCTCGCTCTGTCACCCAGGCTGCAGTGCAGTGGCATGATCTCGGCTCACTGCCAGCTCCGCCTCCCGGGTTCGCACCATTCTCCTGCCTCAGCCTCCCGAGCAGCTGGGACTACAGGTGCCTGCCACCACGCCCAGCTAATTTTTTGTATTTTTAGTAGAGACGGGGTTTCACCATGTTGACCAGGGTGGTCTCAAACTCCTGACCTTGTGATCCACCCGCCTCAGCCTCCCAAAGTGCTGAGATTACAGGCGTGAGCCGCTGCAGCTGATCAGGAATAAGTATTAATGTTCAATAGCAGAGTTGGGTGGTTATCGTTAGCCACAATGCACTGTATATTTCAAAATAGCTAGAAGAGAGGACTGGAAATATTCCCAATACATAGAAATGATAAATACTTGAGGTTATAGATATAAATACCCTGACTTGATCATCACACATTCTATGCATGTGAAAAAATACTACACATGCCCCACAAATATGTACAAATATTATGTATCAATAAAAAAAATTAAAACAAAACAAAAGCCAACAAAACAACACAAATTGAGGTCTGTCTCTTTCTTCAGGCTGTGAAGAAAGAGACAGACCTCAAAAAGCAGACAGACCTCTGCTTTTGCCTTTAAAACAGAGGTTAGTAACTTTTTTTGCAAAGGGCCAGGAAAAGAATGTTTTATGCTTGGCAAGCTATCAAATCTTTGCAGTAACTCCTCAACCCTGTCATAATAGTGCCGAAGCCGCCATTGCAATGCATAAACAAATGGACATCGATGTATTCCAGTAAAATGTTATTTACAAAAGCAGGCAATGGGCCGTAGTCACAGGATAGAGTTTTGACAGTCCCTGCTCTAAATCGCCTCCTTTTATGGGGTCTGGCGCAATCCTGGAGAGGACTCTAGACGGAAAGAAAAACATGTAAGAGGACGTGGATGTGTGGGAGCCTATGATGGCTTCAAGAGAATGGAGAGGAATTTGAGGAGATGGGAGCAGATGGTGCTAATCTGAGGTCTGGGAATTGAGGGAACAGAAGATGCTGAGCATGTATTTGGAGCCTGAGTCATCATGGGTCTACTTGTTGAGCAAAGCTCTACCATGGATCAAGGTCTTTGCTAGGCTCTGAGAGCACCCAGTAGAAGGTGAAGATCAGTTCTTGTCTTTGAAAGACAATTTGGAAGGAAGAGAGAGACCTAGAAAGAAATGGTAAGAGTAAGAGTGTGCAGATTGTGGAGGCAGTGAACTTCTGGGTCCCATATGAGAACACTTTAAGTGAAGTCCCATCATAGGGTATAATTTATGGTGCTTTATTTTTTTTTTGTGAGACAGGACCTCACTCTATCACCCAGGCTGGAGTGCAGAGGTGTGATCTTGGCTCACTGCAGCCTCAACCTCTCTGGTTCAAGCGATCCTCCCACCTCAGTCTCTTGAGTAGCTGAGACTACAGGTATGTGTCACCGCACCCAGCTAATTTCTGTATTTTTTGTGGAGACAGGGTCTCACCATGTTGCCCAGGCTGGTCTCACACTCCTGGGTTCAAGCGATCCTCCTGCCTCGGCCTTCCAAAGTGCTGGGATTACAAGCATGAGCCACCATGGCTGGCCCCATCCATGGCTCTTGCTGGCCCAGAGACACAATGACCAGATAGAATCAAGCATTGCCCATTGGGCAGAGAATCAGAGCCAATGAAACAAATGCCTCAATATCTTTCTTAAGAATTTCTTAAATGTAGACATGCATTTTTGGAGACTGAAGCTGGTACTACTATTTGAAAGAGTTAACACATTCCGCTTGGAAAGGAAAAACAGCCATGTGGTGACAAAGAATTCGTTCCCTTCTTTGGGTGGCAGCCACAGGATTCCTCGCCAATTAGTAGCATCTGGTCCTCATAGAAGCTTCATCCCTGGGTGAGCTGGCAGGTACCTCTGGATGTGACACTCTGTGAAGTTCCTGATGGCCCATCTGTGATGTCTTCCCTTCCCAGATACCACAGTCTTCCCTCCCCCTTTCCAACCCGTCTGCCTTTCATTTGAAATATTTTTAAACACTTAGAACTGAAAGCAGGACTATCTCCAGCTTTTTTTTTTTTTTTTTTTCAGAGACTAGGGTGAGATTCTGAATTGGTTTTTCCAAATTTAATAAAAAGAGATAGCTATGACAGTAATAGCTATGATTTATTGAGTATATATATATATATATATATATATATATACACACACACTAGGACTTATGTTCAACGTTTTGCATTCACCATCTCATTTAATTATCAAAACAACAGTGTGAGGATGGAGATGCCATTATTATTGCAATTAACAAAGGAGGAACTCATGTCTCAGAAAGGTGCTTCCCCTGGCCAAGGTCACGCAGTTGCTAAGTGTTGGAGCCAGGATTCCAGCCCGGTGTTGTGTGAGTCTACAGTTCAGACTCCAACATCTTACATATGGGGAGATCCGAAATTCAGGTTGTATAGAAGTAGAAGTTTAAATGGCGACATTTCAGAGAGGGGAGTCCCTTTTTATTCAGTTTTTGGGCAAAATTCAGGCCCCATCATTCTGAGGGGTCCCTTCCTAAATTTTCATCATAGTACAGCATACCTTATAATACTGTATACTGTTTGACAGATTCTAAGATGTTTTTATAGATATTAAAGGACATTAAGAGGCTGTCCTTGGCTCAAGGAGCTCCAAAAGTCCAGTGCTTTCTTAATGTGAGAAACAAACTCACCCATCCAAACCCAAAGAATAGACTCCCCGGAGAACAGCGAACTTGAGACTTTTAATGACAGTCTTGCAAGATTGGGTGTCTGATAGGCAGACACACTCAGCACACTTTCAACAAGCAATTTATCCCCTAGTGTGCAGGTCCCTTTCTTGGTTCCTCACAGGCTGAGTACTATGGGGTTACAATCTTCCTGGATATCACCTATTGGCTGTTGGGTAGGGGCTTCAGGTGTTTTCTCTAAGGTTATCTTGCTGCATTTTGTTGTAGCCCACAATGCATTGCAATCCTAGTTAGCTCATGGGCTCTTCAAGTCTTTGACTTATGACCTTAGCAGCTGGGCAGACTGATAAGAACAGACAAAGTGAGCTATTTTGCAGGCTAGTAAACCTTCATCTTAGACTGAACAACTGTGGTTTGGGTGAGGGCAGCTAAGCGGGGGGATAAGTAGGCCTTGCCTATCCAAGCAGGGGCCTAGTATATCCTGTTTTTTCTGCAGTTTGGTGACCTAAGCCGGTTTAAGGAAATTTGTCTTGGAAATGAACTACTGTATACATTATTTCCTTCATTTAGATTCCTAGATATTTTATTTTCCTTTTTAAGGAAGATTAGGGCTATCTCCTAGAACTCTTCTATACCTACTGTTCTCAGAAATTCCAGTCGGTCACAGGCCTCCCCTCCTCCCCCAGCCCAGCCTCCCCAACCCGTCTAAACCTAATTAACCAGGCTGTTTTCCAAATAGACTCTGCTGAGAGGGTAGGAAGAGAATGAAGTCCAGCCTGTGATTCAGACACATCATCTTCATTCATTGGGAAAGAAAAGGCCTGGGTCTTAATGAGAAATAAAGAATTCTACGGACGAATCCTTCAGTTTCTTGTCAAAGGCCCAGATTGAGAAATTTAGAGTTGCCCAGCTTGTGGTCTTTTATTTTAAGTAACAGTGGGATAAATGGGCTCTGGTAGCAATCGAATAGACTAGTTATCTTCCTAAATTGATGATACATCTGGCTACTTCACCCCTTTTCAATTTCAAATGCAATTTGTCTGAAGCCTCCAATTTAAACCACAGAGATCTTCTCTAAACTAAATAATAGGCTACACAACTCGCTGGCTTCCCATGAAAAGACAAAGGGGTGTGTGTGTGTGTGTGTGCGCATGCACGCGTGCACGTGTGTGCTTGCATGCACTCGCATGGTGGGGATAATGGATTGAGGTTGATGAGAAGAGATGCATTCCAACTGATGATTGAATTTAAAGCTCTTTCATTTCTACAGGGAATTTGGGATCTGATGAAATTATCATTTCTATTGGGCCCAGAATGCCATGGATAGAGACTTGGGGCCTTGGATAGCTGAAACAATCCTGGGCAAACCTCTACAGCCCTCTCTCCATTCCACCCCTGTGCTGGTTGCAGGGTTCATCATAGGTCTCTGAGCCATTTCTGGGCTTCCTAACTGGTTCTCACCTCTAGTGTCGTCATCTCCATCCCACTTCCAAGCACCTGCCAACAGGTATTTTTTTTAACATGCAAATCTGCTCAGTCACTTCTCTTCTCAGACACACACCCTTGTATCTTACCTGAAAGGGGTCCAGATCAGGACCCCAAGAGAGGGTTCTTGGATCTCATGCAAGAAAGAATTCAGGGTGAGTCCATAGAGTAAAGTGAAATCCAGTTTATTCAGAAAGAAAAGAAATGACGACTGGCTACTCCATAGACACAGCAGCTCCGAGGGCTGCTGGTTGCCCATTTTTATGGTTATTTCTTGATGATATGCTAAACAAGGGGTGGATTATTCATGCCTCCCCCTTTTAGACCATATAGGGTAACTTCCTGACATTGCCATAGCATTTGTAAACTGTCATGGTGCCGGTGGGAGTGTAGCAGTGAGGACGACCAGAGGTCACTCTCGTCGCCATCTTGGTTTTGGTGGGTTTTAGCCAGTTTCTTTACTACAATCTGTTTTATCGGTAAGGTCTTTATGACCTGTATCTTGTGCTGACCTCCTATCCTATCCTGTGACTTAGAAGGCCTTAATGGTCTGGGAATGCAGCTGAGTAGGTTTCAGCCTTATTTTACCCAGCTGCTATTCAAGATGAAGTTGCTTTGGTTCACATGCCTCTGACACTTGTGGGCTTCTTATTGCTACTGAATTCAGAAGAGACGCCGTGTGAACAAAACCTTCTTCCAAGTGCATCCACAACTAAAGTGTGTCGTCTTCTTCATCCACTGCAGATACCTCCCATTTCCAGGACATCGCCTGTCTCTGCTCCCCAAGGGCCCCATTGCTCTCCCACCTTGACCCTTGTCCATCATGTTCCCAGTGCCAGAAAAATCTTACTCCCTCCTCCTTCCACCTACTCATGCTTAACAGAAGTACTTTTCTGGAATGGCACAGCATAACATTTGTAAGAGTTGGAAGGATTCTTTGAAGTTGGGAAATTCAATTTCTATGGAAATGCTATTTTCTCATTTCCAAGTCCTCTGCAAGATCCTGCTCAAATGTTGCTTCCTCTGGAAGCAGCCTCTCACTCTCCTGGCAAGTTATAGGTGCTTGAGAAATGTGCAATACATTAATGCATGAATAAATATATGAGTGGAAGAGCAAAAGGTCTTTTTACTTTATTTTGTCCAATGCTATGGAGTCACAAACTCAGTTTTGTTTTTGTTTTTGTTTTTTTCAGAATTAAAGATGAACTGGTCCAACTTCAGTCAGAGAGAGAGATTAGGTGACTTAATCAATGTCACGTAGTGACTTAATCAACGTCACGTGCTGAATCAGCACCAGAAGTAAGTAGGACTAGAACACAGGATTCCTAATTGTGAGCCCAGACCTTTTTCTTCACTTCCGCATCAGCTGTTCTGTTTGTTACATCTACGGGGCTTCTTCAGGCAGTAGAGACTGGTTGGCCACTTGGCGGATTCCTCTTTCTCACTGCCTGACTCTTTTGTAAGATATTGTGTGAATTCCCTCATTCCACAGACCTTTCTTGAGTGACTGTTACATGTGGGACTTCAAAGCTGAGAAAGACACAGTCTGGACCCCCAAGGACCTCCGGCTAGATTGGAGGTAACAAGAGAATGTGAGGGGAACACTGAACAAGAATTCTAGTGTGGGGAGGAGTGAGAGATTTGGGGAGATCCTTTCTGAGGATGAGGCATTTAAATTGAGCCTGGAAAGTGAACAGGACCTTTCAAGAGGACTATGAGGGTGAAGAGAGTGATCCCTATGGAGAGACAGTCACGTACTGAGGTCTTGTGGCATGAAAGCTCATGGTGTGTTTGGGGTCACATGTCTGGAGGAGGGGATTGACAGTGGGAAGGGGATCTGAGAGTGTAAGTGGGGTCAGCTGGCCAGGGGCGATGTGTACCATGCTAAGGAGACTGTACCTTGTCCTATGAGCAGGGGGATGTATTAGTGTGCTCCGGCTGCCGTAACAAAGTACAACAGACTGGGCTGCTTAAACAACAGACACTGGTTTTCTCACACTTCTGGAAGGTTCAATGTCAAGGTCAAGGTCAATGTCAAGGTGTCAGTAGGATTGGTTTCCCCTAAGTCCTCTCCTTGGTTTGTCAATGGCCATCTTCTCTCTGTGTCCTCCCACGGTCACCCGTTATGTGTGTCTCTGTTCTAATCTCTTCTCATAAGGACACCAGCCAGATTAGATTCATGCCCACCCCATGACCTCCTTCTACCTTCATCATCTCTTTAAAGACCCGATCTCCACATACAGTCACATTTTTTTCTTTTAATTTGAATAGTTTTTGGAAAAGAGGTGGTTTTTGGTTACATGGATAAATTCTTCCGTGGTGATTTCTGAGATTTTGGTGCATCCGTCACCTGAGCAGTATACACTGTACCCAATATGTGGTCTCTTATCCCTCTAAAGGACTGGGTGTTAGGACTCCAACATATGAATTATTTTTGGCCCAGGGTCAGGGGGTGTCACAATGAAGCCCATAACAGGGGGCAAATGGAGGTGCTTTTAAAAAATTTTTATTTTCAAGAGTTATTTGAAACACTCAATTCTCATTTTCTTGGCTTGTGATGTGTTCTTAATGGCATTAATCCTTCCTCAGAAGGGCCTCTAAATATAGATGCCATCTGCTGCCAGGCAATATGTTATCACTGATCACCCACTTAACAATTACCTCCTTCTATGCAAGGAGGAGAGGTTGCAGAGACTCGAGGGGGAGGCACACCCTCCATACAGCCTTCAGCCAGTGAGAAGCCAGGGAAAAATCCTGCAGTCGGGTGGGACTCCAGGGCCTCAAGATGATGGAATGTTGCCAGAATTCCAAGACTCTGTGATTCTTGACTAGCCGGGCACTTGCGTCATGCTCATTGACTCAGAAAGAGGGGCTCCTCCCTCTTCCTGTAAGTTCCAAGCACCAGCAGAAAACCTTGATGGAAATTTCCGCCTATTAAAAAAAATGTTCCTTCTTAAAGAGCAAAGTGGCACCTGCCAGCCCCGGTTGATGGCATCTCCGCGTTGATTAAGGGGAACACTCATTGTCCGGATGTGCGTGCCCTGCCCTCTGATGTGATGTGGTTTGCTCAGAGGACACCTTCCTCCAGCCCTGCTGCAGAGCCACTGCCGGCTGGCTTATTCCAGCACTCTTGCTGTGAAGGACAATTTGGCCTTCCATTAATTACTTCCTGAGTTCTAGATTTCAATTAGAGAGTTAATTACTTTTTGCCATATTGCCCCCATTAAAGACATTTTCACTATTAAGTCAATTTGTTAGCATTGAAGAGCTTTGCCAAGACGGAAAAGTTATTGTCCACAGAGCCTCCCGCGGTTGCTGTTGACTCCTCCTGCTTTGAGGTGATTAAGTTGAAAGGTCTATTTTAGATTCGATTTTTCATTCATTTAGCAAATATTCACGAATCACTTACTTTGTGCTCAGTGCTGAGGGTATGGAGGATGTGAAGGCAAGTCAGATGTGGTCCTTACCTTCAAGGGGGTCAAGAACTGGTAGAAAAGGAATAAAATGAAAGGAATAAATCAGAGATGTCGGTACTGGAGTCTGGGCGTGAGCAAAATATCCAAACACAGAAGATGACGGGGTGATTAATTTGGGAAGCATGTTAGCCTGTTCTCACACTGCTATAAAGCCATATCAGAGACTGGGTAATTTATAAAGGAAAGAGATTTAATTGACTCACAGTTCAACATGGTTGGTGAAGTGACAATCATGGCAGAAGATGAAGGGGACAGTAAGGTATTTCTTGCATGGTGGCAGGAGAGAGAACTTTTAAACCACCAGATCTTGTGAGAACTCACTCACTATTATGAGAACAGCATGGGGGAAACCACCCCCATGATCTAATCGCCTCCCACCAGTCGTTCCCTCAACACCTGCGGATTACAATTCAAGATGAGATTTGGGTGGGGACACAGTGCCAAACCATATCAGGAAGCCTTTGCGAGGTTATGAAATTTTACATAGGTCTTATAGGATGCATAGGTGTTTGCCAACCAGATGAGAAGGAAAAGGTATTCGTTTCATAGGGATGTGATAAAGTATCACAAACTAGTGGCTTAAACAACAGAAATGTATTGTCTCATGGTTGGGCATGGTGGCTGATGCCTGTAAGCCCATCAGTTTGGGAAATCGAGGTATGAGGATCCCTTGAGCCTAGGAGTTTGAGACCAGCCTGGGCAACATTGTGAGATACCACCTCTACAGTTTTTTTTTTTTAAATTAGCTGGGCATGAGGCCAGGCATGTTGGCTCATGTCTGTAATGCTAGCACTTTGGGAGGCCAAGGCAGGTGGATCACCTAAGGTCAGGAGTTTGAGGCCAGCCTGACCACCATGGTGAAACCCTGTCTCTGCTAAAAACAAAAAAATTAGCCAGACGTGGTGACACGTGCCTGTAATCTTAGCTACTTGAGAGGCTGAGGCAGGAGAATTGCTTGAACCTGGGAGATGGAGGTTGCAGTGAGCTGAGATTGCACCACTACACTGCAGCCTGGGTGACAGAGTGAGGCTCCGTCTCAAAAACACAAGCAAAACAACAACAACAAAAAATTAGCTGGGCATGATGGTGTGTGCCTGTAGTCCTAGCTACTCAGGAAGCTGAGACAGGAGGATCACTTGGGTCCAGAAGTTCAAGGCTGCAGTGAGCCATGATTGCACCACTGCACTCCAGCCTGTGCAACAGAGTATGACTTTGTCTTTGGAAAAAGAAAAAAAAGAGAGAGAGAGAGTAATTAATCATTTCATAGTTCTGGCATCTAGAATTCTAAGATCAAGCATGGTGGCAGGGCTATGCTCCCTCTGAAGGCACCAGGCTGGAGGGATATGGTGGTCCAGGGATCTCTCCTGGCTGCAGTTAATTCCTTCCCTGGCTTGTGGTAGCAGAGCTTCAGTCTTCACTAGGGGTCGTCCCTCTGTCTTCACATCATTTTTCCTGAATTTTCAACTGTCCCTGTGTCCAAATTTCACCTTTCTATAAGCACATTAGTCATATTGGACTGGGACACATCCTACTGACCTCATTTTATCTTGATTACCTCTGCAAAGACTCTTTCTCCAAATTAAGTCATTCGTAGGTCTTCCACATATGCATTTTGCAGGACACAATTCAACCATCACAGCCTCCGAGGCAAGGAAACAGGGTGCATAAAGGCATGGAGCTCTGGAAAGAGTAGACTACTGAAGAGTAGGCTATTTAGGAAGGAGTAGACTAAGAAAGTATACCTCTGACCTAACTCGACCAGAAGCTCCTCTCAGGTTTGTTTTCTCTAAAATAAATGCATCTTAACTGGTGAGCCACCTTTTGTGTTTCTTTCCTCTTTCTTTTCAGAGAGATATAGATATAGCTAGACCACAGGTGACTTCAAGTTAGCTACATGTGCAATTTCTCTAAAGAATGTTCAAGGCTAAAATGAGAACACATGGACACAAGGAGGGGAACATTACACACCAGGGCCTGTTGTGGGGTGGGCGGCAAGTGGAGAGAGAGCATTAGGACAGATACCTAATGCCTGAGGGGCATAAAACCTAGATAATGGGTTAGGTGCAGCAAATCACCATAGCATATGTATACCTATGTAACAAACCTGCACATTCTGCACATGTATCCCAGAACTTAAAGTAAAATAAAATAATAAAAAAGAATGTAGCCTCATGCATTTCAAGGAAATCACTTCTCTTCTAACTACAAGCAGCCAGAAAAAGCACACAGTAAAACGCAGATAAGACAGCTCAGGCACAGAGGAGGGTTGGGGGGGAGTCTCTTGGGTAACAGCCAAACTATACCCTCATACAGTGGGCCCCAGTGAAATAGTGGGTCTTAATAAGCCCATTCCTTTCCCTTCAGGTGCACTAAGATAGGGAAGCTAAGAGCAGACTTGGGGGGTATGCCTGCAGCTGCAGGAAAATGTATGGAAATAGACACACAACTCTCCCTCCCAAAATAAGCATAAAATGAGACACAGAAGCAGTCCAAGCCACTGATAAACTCTCCTGCCTTGAATCCTTAAAAACTCTTAGTCCGTAAGAAAGTGTGCCTCTGACCTAATTCAGCCAGAAGCTCCTCTCAGGTTTGTTTTCTCTAAAATAAACCTGTCTTGATTGGCGAGCCACCTTTCATGTTTCATTCCTCTTTAATTCTTACAACCCTGACCTTACTAACCCATATGTGGTCTTCCAAGGGTCTGTATTTATATAATTTTATACAGATGATTTACACACAAACTTCTACAGGCTTTTCAATCATTATTTTACAAATAACGATTTATTTATTTATTTTTGAGATGGAGTTTCGCTCAGTCACCCAGGCTGGAGTGTAGTGGTATGACCTTGGCTCACTGCAACCTCTGTCTCCCGGGTTCAAGTGATTCTCCTGCCTGGGCCACCTGAGTAGCTATAACTACAGGTATGCACCACTATGCCCGGCTAATATTTGTATTTTTAGTAGAGATGGGGTTTCACCATGTTGGTCAGTCTGGTCTCAAACTCCTGACCTTGTGATCCACCTGCCTCAGCCTCCCAAAGTGCTGGGATTACAGGCATAAGCCACCGCACCTGGCCAATGATATCTTTTTGTAAGTGATTTTCAGTCTCACTCTATAGAGACTTGTGAAAATCCTCTAACCCATGCTTTCTCAATGGGGGCAACATTGACCCCAAGGTTATGATAGTTGGTTCTTGGGAGGTGAAAGAAGTTTTATAATGGCCTGTGGTCTCTCGAGGCTCAATTCCATTTGAGGAAATAAACAGATGTGAAGTGTATCTGTGGGATTAAAATTTCATGGAGGGGGTGACTATGAAGAAAAGATTCAGAAACACTGCTTTAAGTCATCTGCTATGACTCTGATCTTTTCTCTCTTTATTATTTTCAGAGACAGTTCTTTCTCTCTTGCCCAGGCTGGAGTGCAGTGGGATGATCATGGCTCACTGCAGCTTTGACCTCCTGGATGCAAGCAATCCTCCTACCTCAGCCTTCTGAGTAGCTGGGACTACAGGTATGCACCACTGAGCCTGGCTAGTTTTTAACTTTTTTTTTTTTCTATGGAAATGGAGTTTTGCTGTGTTGCCCAAGCTGGTCTCAAACTGCTGGCCTCAAGTGATCCTCCTGTCTCAACCTCACAAAATGTTGAGATTATGGGCATAAACCCCCACGCCTGGTCTGATCTTCTCTTTTTAATGGTTGCATACTATTCTGTGGTGTAGATAAACTGTCATTTATTCAGCAGTCCTTGCATTTCTGGACATCCATTCTAGGTCCAGCTTTTTGTCATACGAAGAAGGCTGCAGTTGACTGATTGTTGCTTCCATTTATCTGGCATAGATTTTCACAGTAGAAATCTTGATCACCAGATACCTGATTTTAAATTTTGCAATAGGCCGGTCATAGTGGCTCACGCCTGTAATCCCTACACTTTGGGAGGCAGAGGCAGGCAGATCACTTGAAGCCAGGACTTTGCGACCAGCCTGGCCAACATGGTGAAACCCCATCTCTACTAAAAATACAAAAAATTAGCTGGGCGTGGTGGCACACGCCTGTAATCGTCGTTATGGGGGAGGCTGAGGCAGGGGAATTACTTGAACCTGGGAGGTGGAGGCTGCAGTGAGCCGAGATTGCACCACTGCACTCCAGCCTGGGTGTCAGAGCGAGACTCTATCTCAAAATAAATAAATAAACAAATAAATAAATTAATTTTGTGGTAAACGTTACCAGATTGCTTTTCTCATGTTAGAGGCGATGCCTTCCCTCAGCATTAGGTGCTGTCGCCCTTTCTGGTGTTTTCCACTCTGAGGGGTGTAAAGTGATATCTCACTGTGACTTTAATTTGCATATCTCTGACTAGCAGCCAATGTGAGCATCTTTTCATACATTTACAGCCATGTAGATTTGCTCTTATATGAATTGTCTATGCATGTATGGTTGGCTCCATTTTTATACTAGGGTGTTTATCTTTTCTTGTAAATTCCCAAGAGTTCTTTGTATGTTACAGATATTAATCCTTTATGTCACATTGGGAAAGTGGTTTTTCCAGATCTATTGTCTCTTGACTTAATTTATGGTTCTTCTTGCACATTTAAGCTCTAAGTTTTACATAGTTAAATATGTATGTCTTTATTTTACAGCTTTTGGGTTTCCAGTCTAGGTTAACTCCCAAATCGTACATGTGGTCTTCTAGATTTTCTTGCAAGGTTTTTGGCTTTACTTATTTTTTGAGACAAGGTCTTGCTGTATTGCCCAGGCTGGAATGCAGTGGTGAGAGCATAACTCACCTCAGACTTGGTCTTCCGGGCTCAAGTGATCCCATTGCCTCAGCCTCCTGAGTAGCTGGGACTACAGTCTCATGGCACCATGCCCAGCTAATTTTTATTTTATTTTATTTTTACTAGAGATGAGGTCTCACTATGTTGCCCAGGCTGGTCTTGAACTCTTGGCCTCAAGTGATCCTCCAGCCTTGGCTCCCCAAGGTTTTTGGATTGCAGGTAGGACCCACTGTGCCCAGCCAAATTTAAGTTTCTTTAATACACATACTCAAGGCCACTCTAGCCAGAAGACCCAGAGACACTCTGATTTGGGAGTTGAGTGGGGCAGGGTACTGGCCTCCTGCAGAGCCTCTGGCCTCCCAACTCTGGGAAGGCCCCAGCCATTGCCATGAGGATGGAGTCTTTTGGGAGAACAGAAAGTTTTGGGGGAAGGGGCAGTCACTTTCCCATGGGCTTGCCCTTGATCTCCCTTGTTGTGTGGTTTGGGTGTATGAACTGCCTCCCACCATTCAGGCAGAGCCTAGAACCTATCTCTTACCTGCCCAGCTGCTGACTGGTAAAGCCTCCTGGTGTTATGGGACAAGGAGAGAGAGGAAGTCAAGAAAGCAGAAGAGCAGGGAACACACGGAGGAGGGGTGTGGAGGGTGGTGGCAGTCTTGCCATTTGGCCTGGCAGGGATGAGATTCCCCCGTAGTCAAGGGTAAGATGTCATGGTGATACCAATATCCCCTGGGGCCACCTAAGGACAAGAAAACCTCAGCAGCAAGAGGCTAGATGGCGGCCCATCTGAGAGAACAGAACCCCTGCCACCCCAAACCTCTTAAGTCTCCAGTCTAGCTGGCACCAAGAGGGGAGAGAAAGAGTTTAGCATCAAATACAAGGTTAAAGTTGTAAAACAAATAGGACCACCTTAAAAACATGAACAAGATTGTTTTATTATATGAAGCGGAATCAAAAATTATAAAATTAAATGACATTATGTGAAAAGAGCAGCCTACAACCCAGGGAAAGAAGGGGTCTTGACAGAGGAGTTGTAATACCAATGGAAAAAAAGATGTTTATAATGTATAACCCTATTTTATGGCAGTTCAGACTGCCATAAAATATACCAGAAACAGAGCGGCTTATACAACAGAAAGTCATCTTTTTTTTTTTTTTTTTTTTTTTTTTTTTCAATTCTGGAGACTGGAAGATAGTTGAGGTTTCTCAGTATGGTTAGGTTCTTGTGAGGGCTCTTTTCCTGGCTTGCCGACAGCTGCCTTCTTGCTATGTCTTTACCTACTGGGGAGAGAGAGAGAGAAGGGATAACGAGCTCTCTCTTTTTATTTTAATAAAATCACCAACCCTGTAGGATTAGGATTGTGCCCTTATGACCTCACTTAACCTTAATTACCCCCTATAAGCCTCATCTCCATACACAGTCACATTGGGGGTTTGAGCTTCAGCATAGGAATTTTTTGGAGGTGGTGGGGGGATAATTCAGTCCATAGCAATGTGCTAATGAGTTGAGAGGCCCTCACTCAACTGGGTATATTTGGCATTAACTGAGAAAAGGTCAGATTGTGATACCTATTGAGGATTTTCGTATTGTAGTCTAGGATTCAAGAAGACCAAAAGTTTGTAAGACAAGAAGAAATAAGGCTACAATGATAGATGGCAGTTGAAATATTTTGAGGCAGGGTTCAGGCTGTATTTAATAGGGAAGATAAAGTAGTGGTCTCTCTCTCTCTCTCTCTGTCACACACATACACACACACACACACACACGCACACCCCCTGAAAGATCCATAGTGATCACCTAGTCCAGGAATAACAGATGCGTGGCGTGGGAGACATTATTCCTCTATTTCTTCTCTCATGGCAGACATAAGTAACGATTCTGGCACTGTTTCATGCTATGACTACTGATATGGTTTGGATTTGTGTCGCTGCCCAAATCTCATGCCCAGTCATAATCCCCAGTGTTGGAGGAGGGGCCTGGTGGGGGCTGATTGACTCATGGGAGATAATTTCCCCCTTGCTGTTCTTGTGATAGTGAGTTCTCATGAAATGTGGTTGTTTATAAGTGTGTAACATCCCCCAACAACTTTTGCTCTCTCTTCCTCCTGCTCCAGCCATGTAAGACATGTCTGCTTTCTTTTTGCCTTATGCCATGATTAAAAGTTTCCTGAGGCCTCCCCAGCCATGCTTCTGGTACGTCCTGTGGAACTGTGAGTCAATTAAATCTCTTTTCTTTATAAATTACCCAGTTTTGGCCGGGCATGGTGGCTCACTCCTGTAATCCCAGCACTTTGGGAGGCTGAGGCAGGCGGATCATGAGGTCAAGAGATCTAAACCATCCTGGCCAAAATAGTGAAACAAAATGGTGAAAATACAAAAATTAGCTGGCCATGGTGGCACACACCTGTAGTCTCAGCTACTGGGGAGGCTGAGGCAGCAGAATCGCTTGAACCCGGGAGGCAGAGGTTTTAGTGAGCTGAGATCATGCCATTGGTCTCCAGCCTTTGGGCGACACAGCCAGACTCTGTCCCCCCCCCAAAAAAATTACCCAGTTTCAGGTAGCTTTTTATAGCAATGTGAGAATAGACTAATACAACTGCCTGTTCTCTGATGCAAAAAAGAGACAGCCTGCTGCAATCAGGGAGGGCTTCCTGAAGGAGGTGAGACTTCAACTGGTTCTTGAAAGATGGACTGGGTTTATAAATGTGGCCCCTAAACTTTGGTAGGCTAAGAAGGGCTTCTTGAGACCAGATCCTGGAGTCCATCTAATGAGACTCTGATTCAGTTCATATTAGGGATATTCTTCATGTTTTATGTTCCTCAGGTGAATTAGATCCATGGAGAACGGGGATACTGGAAGCAGAGGAGAGACTGGCATAAGCAAAGAAGGGCGATCAATAGAAGGTTCCCAAAGGAAGGAAGAATCAGAACTGTAAGTTGTGGTTATTGGCTGCACTAGAGAGAAGTCCAAGGCAGGGATGAGCTTGAAATCGGTGGTTATCAAATCTGGAGGTCATCACTACAGACTTGGAAGGACTGAGTATAGCTGCAATGCCAGCAACTTATACCTACACTTTCAGGCACTGAATTTCAGCAAAATGAGCAGTGGGAACAGCTCAATGTATTTACCCATCCTAACTGACCAGTGAGCCACCCCCTCCTGCTTCTGCCTGCTTCTGAAAAATGCTGTTTTAACAAGGGGCAGTTGATCAGTGCAGGATAGTTTGGTAATGGCTTGATATCTGTCTTAGTCTGTTTTCTGTTGGTATTACTAAACACCTGAGACTGGCTGATTTATGAAGAAAATAAATTTATTTCTTCCATTTTTTTTTGAGATGCAGTCTTTCTCTGTTGCCCAGGCTAGAGTGCAGTGGTGTGATCATAGCTCTCTCCACCCTTGAACTTCTGGGCTCAAGCAATCCTCCTGCCTCAGCCTCCCAAGTAGCTGGGAGTACAGATGTATGCCACTACATCTGGCTAGTTTTTTCCTTTTTTAACTTTTTTGTAGTGATGAGGTCTCACTATGTTTCCCAGTCTGGTCTGGAACTCCTGCCTCAAGTGATCCTCCTAACTCGGACTCCCAAAGCACTGGGATTACAGTGAGCCTCTGTGATTTGCCCCTGAAAACAGCTGGAATTGGAATTCAAATACCTGTCTGAATTACTTCAACCTCCCCTGCCCACCACCCAAGCCTCCCAGATTTGGAATACTGTCCAGAGGTCCATGTTGGCTTGTAGAATGATGGCACCGTGTTTAAAGGATGAGCCATCATACCCAGCCAAAAATTTATTTCTTACAGTTCTGGGGACTGGGAAGTCCAAGGATGAGTGACTTCGTCTTGTGGGAACCTTCTTGCTGGTGTGAACTCTGCCAAGTTCCAAAGCAGCACAAGGCATCACAAGGTTAGGGGGCTCACGAAAGAGGACTAAAGTGGCTTCTATAATAAACCTGCTCTTGTGACAAGTAACTCACTCTTTTGATAACCCATTAGCCTATTAATTTCTTAATTCAAGAATGCATTAATCTATTCATGAGAGTTCTGTCCTTATGCATGGCCTATTCACCTGCCAAAGGTCCTATCTCTCAACACTGCTGTGTTGGTGACCAACTTTCCAACACATGAATTTTGGAGGAATGCACTCAAACCACAGCCATATCCAAAGCATTGTCACATCTGGGCCGATTACTTTATATATTAAAAACAGCCTTAGTACCTCTTCCTGTTTTCCTGTAATTTAATAGAAACAATGAAGGTAATAATAATTAAAATAAGGGTTCCTATTTACTTAGTCTATACCATATTCTAGGCACAGCACTAGTCTTTTGCAAACTAGAAGGAGGTGTTATTATTGCTCCCATACCCAACCGTTACAGGAAAGAAGTCCCAATCCAGACCTCAAGAGGGGGTTCTTGGATCTCACACAAGAAAGAATTCTGAGTAAGTCTGCAGTGCAAAGTAAAAGCAAGTTTATTAAGAGAGTAAAGTGGTGAAAATATAGTTACTCCATAGACAGAGTAGGGTGTTCCTGAAAGTAAGAGGAGGAACACGTCTACCCATATTCTCTGCTACCAGGGTTTGTGATAAAGGATAAATTTTCTTAATTACTATATTTTTCAAGAATTAATATTAATAATAAAGCAAAATTAGGAAATGCTTTTGTTTTCCAGATATCAGGATATCTGGACACTCCCAAGTCTGGGTCTGTTTAGTAAACATTATTAATTTGCTCCCTTAACCATAAACATCTAGAGGCTAGGAATGCCTGACTCTCTGGGAATGCAGCCCAGCAGGTCCCAGCCTCATTTTCGTAGACCTCACTCAAGACGGAGTCACTCTGGTTAGAACACCTCTGTCACAACCATTGTGTAGAAGAGGAAGCTAAGGCCCAATTAGCCTCTGTGACTTGCACCTGAGAACAGCTGGAATTGGAATTCAAATACCTGACTTACTTCAACCTCCCCTGCCCATGACCCAAGCCTCCCAGATGTCAAAGATTGTCCAGAGGTCCACGTTGGCCTGTCGAATGATGGCACCATGTTTAAACAGTTGGGTGTGGCAGCATCATGTTTTGGATGCTGGTGGTAATCTGCTTCTAACACCCCCCAGTCCCGCGGGAAACTTCAGACTTATTTTGGAAAGATTGGGTCAGCTCTGGGATACCATGAAAGCCAGCAGAGATTAAGAGAAGTAGTGTTTTGGCATTAATGTTAAAGTGTCTGGGCCAGGCACAGTGGCTCACGTCTGTAATCCCAGAACTTTGGGAGGCTGACGCAGGCAGATCACGAGGTCAGGAGTTCGAGACCAGCCTGGTCAACATGGTGAAACCCTGTCTCTACTAAAAATACAAAAATTAGCCAGGCGTGATGGCAGGCACCTGTAATCCCAGCTCCTCGGGAGGCTGAGGGAGGAGAATTGCTTGAAACCAAAAGGCAGAGGTCGCAGTGAGCCAAGATCGCACTGCTACACTCCAGCCTGGGTGAAAGAATGAAACTCTGTCTCAAAAAAAAGAAAAAAAAAATTAAAGTGACTTCAGTGAACTCAGAGGTTGAAAAAGCACGAGATGGTTCAGTTACATGAGGTATGACTTAGGAGGTGAAATGCAGAGTGTAGGTTTGAGAAGTAGATTAACTTGGGCTTCTGGGCCTGGCCTGCCACCCTGTAACCTTGTGACTTTGGACAAGATAACACAATCTGTCTGAAACTCAGCTCAACTCTCAAATGGGCCTAAGGATCCCTGCTTCTTAAGAATCCTGTGAAGGCAGCTGAGACAGTAAGATTGTTTGAGGCTAGGAGTTTGAGACAATCCTGAGCAACATAGCAAGACTCCGTATCTAAAAAGATAAATTAACTCAGAATGGTAGTGAATGCCTGTAGTCACAACTACCTGGGAGGCTGAGGTGGGAGGATCCCTTAAGCTCCGGAGCTGGAGGCTGCAATGAATTATGATCATTCTACTGCACTCTAGCTTGGGTGACAAAGTGATACCCTGTCTTACAAAAAAAAGTATCCTGTGAGGAGAAATGACTCAGGGTACGGACAATGTCTATTTGGGTGCCTGTTCATGGAAGTGCAAAATAAATGTGGGCTTCCTGCCTCTAATAGGGCCAGAGAGAGACCAGAAGGGAATTCTTGGTTCCCATTTGGAATAGAGAGGAGGAAAAAGAGAAAGAGAGAGAGAGATTGAAAGGGAGAGAGATGCTTTTGTTTAGAGCATCTCTGGGAAGAAGGACTTGTATTTATCTGCCTCTTGGGCTTCCCTTCAAGGCTACTGCCCCTAGACATGCTGAACTAAGGCAAACAAGCTCAAACTGGGAGTGATAATGCCATTTTGCAGCAAATGTCTCCAGAGGAGAGGAGTGACTGACACTTTCTGCTATGTTTTCCTCTCCGTCCCTTCCCAGCCCATAATAGTGGCCAGGAGAAATAACAATGAGACAAGAGCTAAAAACAAGGGAGAATCTTCACAAGGTTACTGGAATTGGAGGAGGTATTAGCAACTTTACCTCTACATGTAACTGTCTGCTGGGTTCTTCCTGCCTGCTGCACAAGTAAAGACCATAACATTGCAGTAAAGAAAGAGTTTGATTGACAGAAGGCCAGTCACACCATATGAGAGACTGGTTACTGCTCAGATCAATCTCCCTGAAGGCTCATAATTAGAGATTTTTCAAAGGCAGTTTGGAGAAGGAGTGGGGGTAGCTAGGAAATAGGTGCTTTCTGCTGATTGGTTGGGGTGGAGATGAAACCATAGGGGGTTGAAACTGTCTTTTTGAGTTGAGTTGCTCCCATGTGGAGCCATGGGAGTCCTTGATTCCAAGTGGAGCCATAGTGTCAGACGTGCAAAAAACCTCAAAAGGTATCTCAAAAGGCCAATCTACAATAGTGGTGTTACCTGCAGGAAAAGTTTGGCAACCTAAAGTCTTAGCAGAATTTGGGCTCCTCTCCTCCCCCTAGCCTGGCGGCTTTTCATTAGCTTTACAGAGGCAGTTGAGTTTGAGGGAAGGCCTATTATCATGTAAACTTCAACCTAAATGTCTTTCAAAGTCAGCTAGGCCTAAAAGCCCAAAAATAATTAAGGGAAAACCAAGATGGGAGTGTGTTAAATCAGATCTCTTTTACTGCCACAATTTTCTTGCTATTGTAATGTTGGCTAAGGCAGTTTAATACAGGCTGATGAGTCTTCATGGCAAGGTCCCCATTGCATTGCAGGATTGCATGTGATTTCTTGTGCTCCTGTATCCCTTTATTCATACTTCTGACCTTCACTGAACATCTATGAGTGCAATACTACGCAATGGGTAGTTTCTGCTCTCAGGGACTCAGTCTCCTTGGGGAGATGCAAACCTAAGCAGATGGTCACTCAGCATAACTGAGCCAGGATAGAGGAAATGCAGGCAGCCTGGAAGCCTTTCTGGAGGAGCTACTCTTTTTGTTACAAGTCTGAGAAAATGATTAACAATAAAGCAGAAGGAGGCAAGGGGAGAGGAGTTGGAGGAGATGGAGGAAGACATTTCTGGCAAAAGCCACTGCAAGAGCAAAGGTGGAGTGGACACACTGAGCAATTAGTGAGGGGATCAGGAGGCTGGAGAGACATTCAAGGTCCAGGCCACGGAGATTTTGGAATTTTTCCCTAAATCTGACATGGAGCTGTCAGAGGCGTTTGAACCAGAGCAACTCCATCTTAAATAGGAGCTAAAATGAGGCTGAGACCTATTGGGCTACATTCCCAGATGGTTAAGGCATTCTTAGTCACAGGGTGAGATAGGAAGTTGGCACAAGATACAGGTCATAAAGACCTTGCTGATAAAGCAGGTTGCAGTACAGAAGTCGGGCAAAACCCACCAAAACCAAGATGGTGATGAGAGAGACCCCTGATCGTCCTCACTGCTATGCTCCCACCAGCGCCATGACAGTTTACAAATGCCATGGCCATGTCAGGAAGTTACCCTATATGGTCTAAAAACGGGAGGCATGCATGATCTACCCCTTATTTAGCATATCATTTAAAAATAACCATAAAAAAGGGGCACCAGCAGCCCTTGGGGCTGCTCTATCTGTGGAGTAGCCATTCTTTTATTTCTTTACTTTCCTAATAAACTTGCTTTCACTTTACTCCATGGACTCATCCTGAATTCTTTCTTGCATGAGATCCAAGAACCCTCTCTTGGGGTCTGGACTGGGACCCGTTTCCTGTAACAGAGCTGTTGATGGATTTAAGTTGCGAATGGGATGATCATATTGGTCTTTTAGCAAGAGGTAGCTGGCAATGGTGGAGAGGGAACCCTGTGAGGGTTTTTAGAGGAACTTGGCTCCAAAGATGACAAGACTTGAGAACAAAGGTGGTGGCTATGGAGATGGAATCTGGAGGTCTGATTCTGAAACCGCCTTTGTAAAAATTATAACTGAAAAAATTATGACAGTGAAAGAGATCAGGCCTAACCGACTCGATCTTGCTTCTAACCTTTAAACTGTCCTTGTTCATTCCCGGGTGTAGGCTGAACTAGCTTTGGGAAGTAGTTCGGTTCATGATTTGACTCTGAAACAAAGTTGATAATAGCCCTTTCCTGAAAAGACCCCCTTCTTGCCTAGGGACTAGTCTGCCTTTGCAGGACTAGCAAATTAGCTACAAGATTAGAAATTACCATTTAGGGGCCATGCAGAGTCTGAACCTCCCCAAACTGCTCCTGGGGACAACATCACTATCGTAAAACCTCGGTGCCTGAGATATTGTACAGACCCTGTGCTGGGTGGATCAGTTGACATCACCCAGACAAATAATCTGGCTCAACCAGTTCTGCCATCTCACCCAGAAACAGAAGACAGCAAGAAAAACTCACTTCTACCCAATGTGATTCCATTTCCAACCTGACCAATCAGCACTCCTCACTTCCCAAGCCCCTACCTGCCAAATTATCTTTAAAATCTCTGATTCCTAAATGCTCAGGGAGATTGATTTGAGTAATGATAAAACTCTGATCTCCTGCACAGCCAACTCTATGTAAATTGCTCTTTCTCTATTGCAATTCCCGTGTCTTTTTTTTTTTTTCCTGAGACGGAGTTTTGTTCTGTTGCCCAGGCTGGAGTGCAGTGGCACGATCTTGGCTCACTGCAAACTCCACTTCCCAGGTTCACGCCATTCTCCTGCCTCAGCTTCCCGAGTGGCTGGGACTACAGGTGCCCGCCACCACACCCGGCTAATTTTTTGTATTTTTAGTAGAGACGGGGTTTCACCATGTTAGCCAGGATGGTCTCGATCTCCTGACCTTGTGATCCACCCACCTTAGCCTACCAAAGTGCTGGGATTACAGGCGTGAGCCACTGCACCCAGCAATACCCCTGTCTTGATAAACCGACTCTGTCTAGGCAGCAGGCAAGGTGAACCCATTGGGCAGTTACAATTCTAGAGAGAGGAAGTAGCATTGGCTGGACTTGGTACCTAGTGAGATGTGGGGTTGATGGAGAGGGAGGAGTTAAGGACCTTGGCTTGGGTAGTCGGATAGATTATGTAAGGGGCATCCCCAGAGACAAGGACAAGTGTTGACTTTAAGGGGACTTGGTGATATCCCTCTCTCCTCCCTCCCTCCCTCCCTCCCTCCCTCCCTTCTTTCCTTCCTTCCTTCCTTCCTTCCTTCCTTCCTTCCTTCCTTCCTTCCTTCCTTCCTTCCTTCCTTCCTTCCTTCCTTCCTTCCTTCTTGCCTGCTGAGAGGTGGAGATTTGTGCTAAGAACCAACAACACAGCTTTGGTTTGTACTAGCTCACATGGACCAAAGCAAGAGTTTGTTATAAGTCACCTGACAGTGTCAAGCACTGAAGTAAATTAGAGATGACAACAATTCTTTGAAACTCTTCCTGTTTAGAGTTGGGATCTGTGACACCTCCCATTGTATCTGGGAGGGCTCTGTGATTGGTTGAACAACAGAATATGTGCACGTGATGCTGTGCCAGTTTTCAGGCCCAGGTCTTAAGAGAATAGCAGTTTTCATTCCTTGCTCTTGGAATACTTGGACTGTCCTGAGCCGCCATGCTATGAGGAAGCTCGAGCAGCCACCATGCTATGAGGAAGCTGTGAGGCCCATGTGGAAAGGAGCCAAGGCCCTCAGATGAATGCCCTAGCTGAGATACCAGCCAACAACCAGCACCATCTTGCCAGCTAAGTGAGTGCACCATCTTGAATCCTCCAGCCCCAGTGGAGCTGCTTCACCTTATGCTTCCTGGAACTAAGATGAGCCATCCCCTCCAAGCCCTGCCCACATTGAACATTAGTGAGCAAAGCAAATGATTGTTGTTTAAAGCCTCTCTGTTTTGGGATAATTTGTTATGGAGCAACAGTTAACTAGAACAAGTATACACAGTGGCACCAACAGTGAACTAGACACCAGGAAGGTCACTGAAGAAGTAAACACAACCCATGATGGAAGTCAGTCACAGACACTGCTATCTGTCCAGTGTAACTCTTCCTCTGTTACAGCTCAACCAGCCCATAGATCCCTGCTTCACTCATAGGCCAAGTCTGTCTCTTTCAGCTTTGTTGGCAGATCGGTGCTATTAGGGAAGAGCTTTGGGCCTCTCTCAATCCCAGGCAGGGCCCGTGGGCTCACGATAGACCAGAAGGGAGACAGATGGGATTCCTGGTAGTGGGAGCTGCCACTGGCACTTAGTTGAGGAGGGAGGAAGCTTCGTCTGTGCTTCTCTTCCCCGGGACCAGGTAGCAATTGTGCTCTTCTTATGATTAGAGGCACGGAGACTAACCCTGGGCTTTGACATCCCTGTAAAGTGCTCCACAAGCACAGAGGAGCTGTTCACGGTGACAAAAACAGATGGGGCTACCCAGATGGGAGGTTTTCACTGGAGGGGTCATATTACCTCCAAGAATGAGGGGCTGTAAACAATGCAGTGCCACTTCTCACCTACCAAATTAGCTGGAAAAATTAAAAAAAAAAAACAAGACTTGAGCTTTACTGTGAGCAGTGGGGGCTTGAGGAGGTGGCTTCGGTGATACGTCACTGGCAGCCTCGTGTACTGCCTGTCTTGCAGAGCCCTGGCTGATGAGATGCACAGGACATTATTAACGCCACTTTGCTGAAAATGCAGCACACTCAGACTAATGCCTTAGGCATTTGCTGCTTTCCTGGGGCTCCAAAGATGGAGAGAAAGTCCTGAAATAGCAACTCCGAGCTGGTCGTCAAGGCAACAGGATCCATTAGGATGCGTTGTCAGGTGCTGCGCTTGGCACTGTGAGGGGATGGGATAAAAGAAATTGCAAATGCATACCCTACCCTCCACGAGCCTACATTCTTCTGGGGGAGACAAGGCTTTGGTTTGGAAATCTATTAGGTCAACATTTCCCTCCCTAAGGAGCAGGAGTACATGAGTATTGCAAGATATTAACTGGTGATAATAAAAAAAAAACAGAGTCGTGGGGACAAGGACAAAGGATTTTGCAGAGCATAGTGGGCAAAACAAAATTAAAAATTGCTGGGCTTCTCGGAGTCTTTAATGAGCTCACATGCATTGTGATGTTCAAAAGGCAGATATTGTTGACTACATTTCCCAGAATTATTTGACCATGGAAACTCTTGTTCACAGAGCATTTCAGGGGATTAGTAAACCACAGAATGGCTTTGGGGACCCTGAATTAGGAAGCAATACAAAGCCGTGTGTAATTAAGTTCTTAGGATGTGTGGAACAGCTTGGGAGCACAACGGAATTCAGAGCAGGGAGAGTCCATGTTGGCTGGGAACATGGAGAGGCTTCATGGTGGAGGAGTTGAGCTGAATCTTGCAGATTCTGAGTGGGTGATAAGAGGGGAGAGTAGATTCCCTTGTGGGTGGGGATGGCCCTTCTCCTGGGACCCAGAGAGGGAGATGCCTCTGTGCGGGTGATAGATCTCATTTGGTTCTGCCAAGAATTGAAAGAGGCAACACTTTTCATGTGCTTTTTCTGCTCTTGGAATGACTACTTGTTTGCACAAACGAATGCTTTTGACAGCACATTCAGCTATCACCTCCTCACAGAAGCCCTCTCTGATGCCCTGAAATGAATGAACGCTTGTCCACTGTTTTACTTTTCTCTTTCTTTTCTTTTAAATGCTCAGCACTTAGATGCTACAATTGCTAATGTCATCCATCAATCAATCCCTGATTACTTTTTTTGGCCTTTTTTTTGGTGATTTATACATATGTGTGTGTGTATATGTGTGTGTGTCTGTGTGTGCAAATAACATTTGCCCTGTTCACGAATTATTTTAATGTTTATATTTTTATTTATTTATAGTATGGAAAAATAAAACAACATATTTTATTTTATTGTGTTTGTTTTCAACTTTTAGATTCTGCAAGTATATGTGCAGTTTTGTTACAAAGGCATATTGTGTGATGCTGAGGTTTAAAGTATGATTGAACGCATCATCCAGGAAGTGAACATAGTACCCAATAGGTAGTTTTTCAATAGTTGCTCCCTCTTTTCTCTCCCTACTCTTGTATTCCCCAGTGTCTCTTGCTCCCGTCTTTATGTCCTTGTGTACCCAATGTTTAGCTTTCACTAATAAGTGAGAACATGTTGTTTGGTTTCCTGTTTCTGCATTAATTTGGTTAGGATGGTGGCCTCCAGTTGCATCTATGCTGCTGCGAAGAACATGATTTCGGTCTTTTTCATGGCTACATAGTATTCCACTGTATATATACTGTATATATATTTATAAATATATAAATATATAAATATATATTTGTATATTGCCAAATATATATTTATATGTATATTTATATATTTATATGTATATTATATATTAAATATATATCTATATATAAAGATACATATTATATATTTATATATTATATATTAAATATATATCTATAAATATGTGTCTATATATTTATATATAAAATATATAATACATTTTATATCTCTAAATATATATCTCTATATAGATCTATATATAGAGATATAAAATATATCTTATATATTATATATAGATATATATCTATAGATATATATCTTATATATTATATATAGATATATATCTATAGATATATATCTATATATTTAGATATATAAAAATATATATTATATATGTATATATATAAAAATATCTATATATCCATATAAATATATAGATACATAGATATAGAGATATAAATGTATAGATATAGATATAAATATATAGATATATAGATAGATATAGATATATAAATATATAGATATATAAATATATAAATATATATAAAATATATATATATCTTTTTTTATCCAATCCACTGTTGATGGGCATATCAAAAAGTTAACTCATCACAAGTCAGTTAGGCCTTATTGCTGGGATGCAAGCATAGTTCAAAATACAGAAATCAACAAATGTGATTCATCACATAAACAGAATTAACAAAAATTGTATGATTATTTCAATAGATGCAGAAAAGATTACGATAAAATCCTATTAACTATTTGAAAGTGTAAAATTTAGTGGCATTTATTACAATCACCATTGTAACTATCACTATTCTTTTTATAATTTAACTTTTATTAAGTTCAGGGGTACAGGCATAGATTTGTTATATAGGTAAACTTGTCATGGGGGCTTGCTGTACAGATTATTTTATTGGGGTATTAAGCCTAGTACCCATTCGTTATTTTTCTTGCTTCTCTCTCTCCTCTCATTCTCTGACTATCACCATTACCTAGTTTTGAAATCTTTTAATCGCTCCAAACAGAAACTCACACTCATTAAGGATAACTTTCCAGGCCAGGCGCCGTGGCTCATGCCTGTAATTCCAGCCCCTCGGGAAGCCGAGGGAGGCAGATCCCCTGAGGTCAAGAGTTTGAGACCAGCATGGCTACCATGGTGAAACCCCATCTCTACTAAAAATACAAAAAATTAGCTGGGCGTGGTGGCTCATGCCTATAGTCCCCGCTACTTGGGAGGCTGAGGCAGGAGAATCACTTGAACCTGAGAGATAGAGGTGAAAAAAAGGATAACTTCCCATTCCTCCTTATCCCTGCCTCTGGTAACTTTTTTTTTTTTTTTTTTTTTTGAGATGGAGTCTTGCTCTGTCACCCAGGCTGGATTGCAGTGATGCTTTTTCCGCTCACTGCAACCTCTGCCTCCTGGGTTCAAGTGATTCTCCCACCTCACCCTCCCAAGTAGCTGGGGCTACAGGTGCTAGCCACCATGCCTGGCTAATTTTTGTATTTTTAACAGAGATGGGGTTTCACCATGTTGGCCAGGCTGGTTTCAAACTCCTGGCCTCAAGTGATCTGCCCCCACCGGCCTCCCAAAGTGCTGAGATTATAGGCATGAGCCACCGCGCCCGGCCCAAGGTAACTTCTAATTTACTCTCTGTCTCTATGAATTTGCCTTTTCTAGATAGTTCATTATGTGAACTTATACAACGTCTGTCCTTTTGTAACTGGCTTATCTTGTTTGGCATAATGTTTTCAAGGCTCATACATGTTGAATCATAGTCTATTGTAGGGGTATGCCACGTTTTGTTTATTGATTCATCTATTGGTGGTACTCTGATTGTTTCTACCTTTTGGCTTTTGTGCCTAATGCTGCCACGAACACCGGTGTACAAGCATCTCTCTGGTCAACTTTTATGCATTGTCTTTGCTTCTGTTACAGTGGTAACTATGCCACATCCAAACCTATTTGCTTGAATATAAAATGGCAACATGCTAAATTATCCCTTCTGGAATGTGATCTTTTGGCCAACAAACATTTGTCAAACAGTTATTATATCCTTGGCATTATGGATAGGGTGTTGTACAAGGCAGAACCCCCGTCCTTTGTGAACAAGCTTAGAATTGCTCTACCCACTGGATAGGCTGACGTAGCTGTACATGATGTGATCTGATGCCAGCTAGAATACAGTTAGAACTGTAACCCCAATAAAATGTGCCCCGAGAATTAGAATGGGGAGACTGATCACAATTGTTTCTGAGATGCTCCAATATTTTGCTGCTTGAGGAAGGTATGTTGCGATTCTTAAAAGTGAGTCCCAAATATTATTTTGTAACTGGAAATGTTGCCCTCTGTTTCTCTTGATTTCTCTAGGGCTCCCTCTGTCTCTGTATCTTTCTCTGTTTCTGTCTGTGTCACACACACACACACACACACACACACACACACACACCCTTCTCTGAGTCCATAAAGAGCTTCCAGAGAGGGAAGGTTATTGGACTTTGAAAAAGTTGTTTAATAATCTTCTCCTTGATGGTCTGGGTGGCTTAGCTCCGCCCTGCATAAAAGCACTCACAGGGCTGGTGTGTTCTCTTTAGAGTCTCTCAGCCCAGGCATTTATTTATAAGGAGACCACACCGGGGAGGCAGCTATGCAATGCTTCTGTTTGAAAGTCGGCAATGATGTATTTAGCAATCATCACCAATTGCTTATTTATTAAGAGACGATGTTCCAGAAAACTGGGTTGAGTCTGTGCTTTCAAACTTGTTCACTGTGAGCCTTGGGCAATCTGCCTCTCTCAGCCTCAGGCTCCTCTTCTGTAAATTGGGAAATAACAGTGATGCTGACTTCATTTCACAAGCTTAGCCCAGTGCCATAATTAACACTAGATGTTATTACTGTGATTATCATTAGAGTGGTACTTATCTGTAAAATGGCAACATACTAAATGCTAAGCACTAAACTCAACTAGGGAAGAGATACATCTGCAATGGACAGAGTGGTGGACTAGGAAGACCCCCAGGGTTCTGACTGCAAAGATTCTGACCGCAAAGATTCCGACTTGAGCAGGTGCCAGCTGGTCACCCAGAAGCTAGAATAACTGAAGGAGCATGCAGAAAAGTGCTTCAGGAGTCTAAAGGGGTGCCTGAATGCAGAGTAATTGTACCATCGTTTTAATTACTATTTTCCACTGGGTGTGGTGGCTCATGCCTGTAATTAGTCCCAGCACTTTAGGAGGCTGAGGCAGGAGGATCACTTGAGCCCAGGAAGTTGAGGCTGCAGTGAGCCAGGATGGTGCTACTGCACTCCAGCCTGGATGACAGAACGAGACCCTGTCTCAACAAACATTATTATTCTCCCCATCCCATCCTCATTGGGAGGATGGCAGGTGCAGCTCTCTGGAGCATGGGAGAGGACTATGCAATGCAGGGAAGCATTTCAGAGGCACTATTGAATCCCGCAAAGTGGATAACACTGGTGGACAAATAAAAAATGATTGATGTCATTGACAACGTGACTTTACAGACAGTGCTGTTGGAGGCTGACGGGCTGTGATTATCTACGCTGTTTCCTGCAAGCCAATAGCTAGTGCTGCCCTGTAGGTGCATCCAGGAGCTGGAGCCATGTTTGTTACCATATCATGTTACAGACAGCGGCGTGGTCTGAGTCATCGGCTCCTGGAACGTGTACTTTGTACCTTCTCTCCCTGTAAGGACAGAGTGGATTTGCAAAGACCAGCATCCTTGCGTGACCCTGTGCCTGGAGAAGCACGTCCCCCTCTTTCCTGATGCTCCTGTTTCTCAAGCCGTGTCCATAAACAGAGGAAGGGCTGGAAGCTGTGCTGGTTGCAGGAATATGGGGTGCCTCTGTCAGTCAGGGTCAAAGTGAGGCTAACCCCAATCTGTCCTCTGCTTACCTCTCCAGCCTTGTCACTCATGGAAGCTGCTTTTGCTCTCAGAACTCTGGTCTAACTGAATTGTTACCAGCAACTCCCCAAACTACCATCCTATATTGTGTATCAATGCCTTTGAGCATTGATTGGTTGAGGCTGCCCTGAGCCCTTTCCCCAGGGCTGCTTCATGAATACCCGCTCCGCTTAAGGGATGCACTTTGTAGGGAGCTCTAATGGGTGAAATTGAACACCACTGTCCCTACTGGGTCCCTTCTGGGTCCTCATGAGGCTCTGTCTAGACAATGTGTTAGCATCTGTAATGTATTATTGCTCTGATGTATTTAAAAGTCTGTCTTGTAATGCAAGCACTTTAAGAAGTCAACACACGAGGATCGTTTGTGCCCAGGAGTTTGAAATCACCCTGGGGAGCATGGCAAGACCCCATCTCTACAAAAGCAAACAAACAAGACTAACCAGGTGTGATGGTGCACAGCTGTAGTTCTAGCTATTGCGGGGGCTGAGGTGGGAGGATCGCTGGAGTGCAGGAGGTTGAGGCTGCAGTGAGCCGTGATTGTGCCACTGTACTCCAGCTTGGGGCCAGAGCAAGACTGTCTTAAACAAACAAACAAAAAAGGTCTGTTTTCTTGCCCCCCTACTCCTCCCAAATTGAGCTATTGAGTTGCAGAGACCTTGTTTCATATGTCCTGTGTCCCCTGCTCCTAGCTCTGTGCCTGTGTGCCCTGTTCCTAGCTCTGTGTCTGTGTCCCCCGTTCCTAGCTCTGTGTCTGTGTCCCCCGTTCCTAGCTCTGTGTCTGTGTCCCCTGTTCCTAGCTCTGTGCCTGTGTCCCCTGCTCCTAGCTCTATGCCTGTGTCCCCTGTTCCTAGATCTGTGCCTGTGTCCCCTGCTCCTAGCTCTGTGTCTGTGTCCCCTGTTCCTAGCTCTGTGCCTGTGTCCCCTGTTCCTAGATCTGTGCCTGTGTCCCCTGTTCCTAGATCTGTGCCTGTGTCCACTGTTTCTAGATCTGTGCCTGTGTCCACTGTTTCTAGCTCTGTGTCTGTGTCCCCTGTTCCTAGCTCTGTGTCTGTGTCCCCTGTTCCTAGATCTGTGCCTGTGCCCCCTGTTCCTAGATCTGTGCCTGTGTCCCCTGTTCCTAGATCTGTGCCTGTGTCCACTGTTTCTAGCTCTGTGCCTGTGTCCCCTGTTCCTAGCTCTGTGCCTCTGTCCCCTGTTCCTAGATCTGTGCCTCTGTCCCCTGTTCCTAGATCTGTGCCTGTGCCCCCTGTTCCTAGCTCTGTGCCTGTGTCCCCTGTTCCTAGATCTGTGCCTGTGTCCACTGTTTCTAGATCAGTGCCTGTGCCCCCTGTTCCTAGCTCTGTGCCTGTGTCCCCTGTTCCTAGATCTGTGCCTGTGTCCCCTGTTCCTAGATCTGTGCCTGTGTCCACTGTTTCTAGCTCTGTGCCTGTGTCCACTGTTTCTAGATCTGTGCCTGTGTCCCCTGTTCCTAGCTCTGTGCCTGTGTCCCCTGTTCCTAGCTCTGTGTCTGTGTCCACTGTTTCTAGATCTGTGTCTGTGTCCCCTGTTCCTAGATCTGTGCCTGTGTCCCCTGTTCCTAGATCTGTGGCTATGTCCCCTGTTCCTAGCTCTGTGTCTGTGTCCCCTGTTCCTAGCCCTGTGTCTGTGTCCCCTGTTCCTAGCTCTGTGTCTGTGTCCCCTGTTCCTAGCTTTGTGTCTGTGTCCCCTGTTCCTAGTTCTGTGTCTGTGTCCACTGTTTCTAGCTCTGTGCCTGTGTCCCCTGTTCCTAGATCTGTGCCCGTGTCCCCTGTTCCTAGATCTGTGCCCGTGTCCACTGTTTCTAGCTCTGTGCCTGTGTCCACTGTTTCTAGATCTGTGCCTGTGCCCCCTGTTCCTAGCTCTGTGCCTGTGTCCCCTGTTCCTAGATCTGTGGCTATGTCCCCTGATACTAGCTCTGTGTCTGTGTCCCCTGTTCCTAGCCCTGTGTCTGTGTCCCCTGTTCCTAGCTCTGTGTCTGTGTCCCCTGTTCCTAGCTCTGTGTCTGTGTCCCCTGTTCCTAGTTCTGTGTCTGTGTGCCCTGTTTCTAGCTCTGTGCCTGTATCTACTGTTTCTAGCTCTGTGCTTGGGACCCAGACATTTACGAAATGCTCACTTAGTAATGAGCAAATGAAAGAAATGGTTGACGTGTGCTGTGCAGGATGCCAAGTCTTATATTTATTCATCTCAACCCTCCTCTGCTCCATGATTATGTCCACTTTTGCTTGGTGAGGTGGAGGATGGGATGATATCCCGAGAGAAGCATTAGACATTGAGAAGAAACACTCCATGGGAATGCATTGCTATTTTTCAGACTTGCCTGGGGCTGGCTTTGCTACAGCCTGGATAGATAGACTTGAATTTCCCGTGCCAGGTGGAGGACTGGCTTCCCAGGGAGCGGGGCTCCACCTGCCGTGCTGGAGAGTCTTCCGAACATGTTTGTCTGCCTGATGGGTCTTTGCCTGTTGAATTCTGCCCATGTCCTCGGTGCAGTGCTGCCTGGCATTTGGAACCAACACGATAAACAACAGTTGGCTGTGAATCGGCGAAGCTGACTGGCTAACGATGAAATGCTTTCGAAAGGATGGTTTTGGTTGGGTTTGGGCCAATCAACGGGAAGGTGGATAAGTCAAATTCTGTTCTGCCTGCAACTTGGCTCTGAGGTCAGGTGAGCCATCCTAGGCCAGTCTTTAGTCCAGATGAGAGGCAATTGTTGTTCTGGTTCCGAATCAGATTCAGCCCGTGTTCTCTGGGTGTTGGAGAGATCGCTCCTGGGTGAGAGGCACAGTCACACGTTCTGGCTCATTGAACTCTTCCAGGAAACCTGTGAAATGCAGGGAGTTTCATTCCTATTTTACAGCTGAAGAAACTAAATTTGAGATGTGAAGTGATAGGACTGAGACCAGAATTGGATATTTTCACTCAAATTCTAGTACACTTTCTAGCAATATGCTTTGTGCACTATTTCTTTTTGTTTTTTGTTTTTTTTTCCTCCAAGTATCTGGTAGATATTAGAGACTTCTAGGCTGAGCAATTCTCTTGTTCCAACCATCAGCACTGTCTCTCTTGTGTTTCTGAAATGGTCCGGGTCTCACTAGCTTGTCAGTGAAGATGAAGATGTATTTACAGGAGTGTGGAAACCATGCTACCTTTTCTCCCCAATCCGTGAAATACCAGCTCTGCAATATTGAGCCTGCCCCTATTTCTAACAAGGTCTCTGTGCCTAAGAATGCACCCATGTGTTTTATGCTATCTCTCCTTCCCCGTCTGCAGTCTGCTGTGCACGGATCACCTAGGAGAGGGGCCACTCCCACCCCTGTTGCTGGTGTCTGTCATGTGAGTCCGCTCCCATAGGGCTCTGCAGTTTTTCCTTGTGCCCTGCTGTTTTTGGAGGCCTCTCAAATCTGCGGGATGCTGAAGCCATACTGAGTTATTGCGGCATAGTAGGGGAGACATGGTCCCTCCTGGTGGTGCGCTGGAGCTGGTTTCTACTGATGCGGAGCAGGTGAGCCCCCAAATTGGGGCTTATCTTGGGAGGGTCCTTGGGTTTGCCCAGGAAAGAATTCAAGGGCCAGCCGGTGGTGTGAGACTGCAACTTTTATTGAAGCCATGGTGCACAGCAGCAACAGAGATGCTGCTCCTTGCAGAGCAGGGCTACCCCATAGGCAGTGTGCCTGGAGTAGCAGCTCAGAGGCAGGGCTGCACTCACACGTATACCCACTTTTCATTACATTCAGATGAAGGGGTGGATTATGCAGACATTTCTAGGGAAAGGGTGGTAACTTCTGAGTCATCAGGTCATTGCCACGGAGACGGGCAGTAACTTCTAAGTGTTGCCATGGCAATGGAAAACTGACATGGCACTCTGTGGGTACGTTTTATGGAAAGCTGCTTCCACCCCATCCCTGTTTTAGGTGGTCCTCAATATGGTCAGGTATCCAAACCCTATACCTCCTGAGTCGAGTCTTGCCTCTTACCTCACTACTGGCTTTTCAGAGTCAATTGCGTGCATCTCATCCCATCTCTGAGGTTAATGACATCTTGTGGATAGCTTGAAATTGACTATGATGGGAGTATTTACACCACGGAAACAGGCAGTTGTTGCCTATCAAGAACCCCTCTGCACCAGCCTGCTCCTGAAAATTGACACGCCACTGCCTGCTCTCTGTTGCATTTTCTGCCCTGGGCCTGGGGTGTCTGGAGTCTCATGTAGCCTTCCATCAACCCCACCCCTTCAGCTGTGGGGCTCGGTTCAGTCCCTCTGATTCTCCGCAGAGATGGGCAATATGTCGGCGCTTCTATCTTTCTTCTCTTTCTCTTTCAGGCTCCACCCAGAAAAACAACTTGTACCACTAAGCTCCTTTATCCTCCTTATGTCAAAATGTTCCCTGCCCCAAATGAAGCAAACAAAAACACAGCACAACGAAGCAATGGTGCTGGTGTGTATTAACCTATTTGAATAGATACATGGGACGGGGGAGTTACTTTTATAAACCCTACCTCAGGACTAGTCTTTTTTTTTTTTTTTTTTTTTTTTGAGTTGGAGTCTCACTCTGTTGCCAGGCTGGAGTGCACTGGCCTGATCTCAGCTCACTACAACTTCTGCCTCCTGGGTTCAAGTGATTCTCCTGCCTCAGCCTCCCGAGTGCCTGGGATTATAGGTGCATGCTACCCTGCCCAGCTAATCTTTGTATTTTTAGTAGAGACGGGGTTTCATCATGTTGGCCAGGATGGTCTTCATTTCTTGACCTCATGATCCATCCACCTTGGCCTCCCAAAATGCTGGGATTGCAGGTGTGAGCCACTGCACCCAGCCATGGGAGACTAGTCTTGACACCTAGTTAGATGTGTACATTTTTACTTTGATTTCTCAAAAAATGCTCCAAAACCAAGGCACTTCAAATGGAGTAGAAGGCACTGGGCCTCTAATCTTGAAGTCTGGGCTTCAGTTCTGACTCCTTCAGTGACCCACTGTGTGCCCATGGGTGTGTTAGTAAAAGGTGAACCAACTTACACATTGTGTGCCTCTGGGTTTATTAGTCAAGGCCGGGACAACTAACTCGCTGTGTGCTCTTGGATTTGCTAGTGAAGTCTGGGCCAACTGGTCCATTGCATGTCCTTGGATGTATTATTTAAGAGCAGGCCAATTCATCTCCTGTGTGCTCTTAGATGTATTAGCCAAGGGTAAACCAATTAATCCTCTGTGTGCCCTTGGGTTTACTAGTCAAGGGTGGGCCAATGGACATACTATGTGCCCTTGAGTGTATTATTCAAGGATGGGCCAATTGACCCACTGTGCCTTCTTGAGTATATTAGTCAAGAGTGGATCAACTGACCTACTGTGTGTCCTTGGATGTATTAGTCAAGGGTGGGCCAATTGGCTTACTGTGTGCCCTTAGATGTATTAGTCAAGAGTGGGTTAACTGTCCCACTGTATGTCCTTGGGTATATTAGACCCACTGTGTGTTCTTTGGTATATTAGACTCACTGTGTGTTCTTGGGATATTCATCAAGAGCGAGCCAACTGACCCACTGTGTGCTCTTAGATGTATTAGTCAAGAGTGGGTCAACTGTCCCACTGTGTGTTCTTGAGTATATTAGACCCACTGTATGTTCTTGGGTGTCAAAAGTGGGCCAACTGACACACTGTGTGCCCTTGGATGTATTGCTCAAGGGCTGGCTTACTAACCCACAGCATGCTCTTGGGTGTGTTAGAGTGGTTTAATTGCTAGAGCAACCCTCAAATTCAGTGGCGAACCTCAACATGTTTATTTCTCACTTGTATGACTGTCCATGCGGTTGGATGGGGAAATTGAGTGAGGACTGGGTGTGGAAAGGTTTGATGAACTAGCCTGGATATGACAGTCATTACTTTCTTTAATACTCCATTAATCAGAATTTGGTCACATGGCCAAACTGCAAGGCAGCAGTGTAAGGAAGGAAGAAGAGATTGGTGAGTACCCACATCTCTGCTGTGTTGGGGAAGTCCTTTTCCTTCTAGATACTAGATTCTATGGCTGAAACACAGAGGCTTTGATCTATGAGATCTGCAAGGCTTCTTCTTGCTCTAAGAGTCCACGAGTTTCTTCTTTTATTATTGACAAACTAAATGAGCAGAGTTTTCAAAGCAGATTGGGTTTGCTTCTCATTCCTGGCTTGGATCCCCAATGCCTTTCACTGTGGGGTAGGTAGAGCCAACCCTTCACCGACGAGTCTGTTCAAAATGCTAATCAACGTATTAGGGCCTGATCATCATCTTTCTCCAAACAATGCCCAGACCCACATCTCACTCCTTCTAAGTCTTCTGAGAGTCCAAATTTTGAACCCATTTCATCAAGGCCAAATGTCAATCATAAGAAGAAATCTATATGAAATTTTAATTGCAAGATGTTCGGTGTAAATTTAATGAGTGAAATAAGAGATCTGAGAATTCCCGCATTCTCGGCTCATGCATAATGTTGACTTAAATTGGCTCTCTGGAGGTGGAGGGAATTGCATTTTTAGAATTTACACACTGAGAGAGCAAATGGAGTGGACCCTGAAGGTTAAGGTCATAAATCAGAATCATTTAACTGGCTTTGAGTGATTGCTGTAGGCTGTAATGGCAAGGAGAGCTGGCTGCAGCCACAAGTGATTACTCTGCCTCCGATTATTGAAATGCTACTCAATATTCATAAATCAGCGGTCATTAATCCCCCAAATAGTACCTGTCGGCTTTCTAAATAAATTTCCAACCTGCTAATGGAGATTGAAAGAGGCTGATCGGTGCTGGCTCAGAATCGAAACAGATGAGAGCGTCACTCGGACAGACCTGGAAACATGTCTTTTTGGAACGTGAAGTCACTTTGGGGCAAAGATGTCCCAGCAGACATCTTTTTGCTCTTTGTAAAAGAGGGATTATTCAGGCAGTTTATCCCGACCCTTGTCATTTCTGTAGAGAATAGCTTTGATGTTTATGTCTCAATCTCTGAAATTTTGCTTGGGACCAAATCAAATGAGTTAAAAGCTTCAATTCAATTGCTTGCACATCCCTGTTTACCCACAGTAATTGGAAAATAAATGCACGGTGCAGTGAAAGGCCATGACATTTATTGGATAGCATGGGAGCAAGCCGGAGAAGGAAATCGTAATTGGAGCGTCACTCACTGGGGTAACAAATTTGGGAAGAAATCGAGAAATGAAAATGAGCATGAACTCGTAGGGACATCAAACTGAAAAGCGATTTCATGACCACAGACACTTCAAGTCCATGTTCATTTTCCCTTTGCCTTGTTTCTGGGTTGGATTAATAAATTATATATAATGGTGACCAGACATCTGGGTGAGGACATCACATTGACTCAAGTAATAGGCACCACTCTGTAACTATTGCATTTGAAATTTGGCAGAAAATGAGATTTGTGTGCGGATGTGAGGGAGACAAGCCGTATAGATTCGTCTCCTGCCTGGTTTCACCTTGAAAAAAGGAAACCAGAGAAGGGAGGCTGAAAATAAATCCTGTTTTCAAGTATAATCCCTCAAAATAATAGCATAGACTCTTTTGATCCCGGATTTATTAGTCAAAGAGCATAGAAACAAATATTGTAGCTGCAAAACTATCCCCCTCTTCTTGGAAATTGAGGGACATAGAAGAAAGGGGACTCTGTCCGGGATGACAGAGCTAGAACGGAAATCCAAGCCAGTTGCCATGAAAAAGAGCAACAGTTCAAACCACATTCCCCAGGGAAACACTCTGTGCACAAAAGCAATTTGGCGATAGGTATGACGAGTGTTAAAAACATCCATTCTCTACCTCCTTTGGGGTTGATTCTATTTATCCTCAGCACAAATTCTCACTTCTACTACCTGATTCCAAAGAATTACGTTGACCTATAAAGAGATTCATGGAAGCCTTATTTTTGCTATATTTGAAGCAGGTGACAAGTCCAATATGGAAGAATATTTAAGGCAGGCATGGATTGCCTGCTCATGGACAGCAGGGAACCCTTTGAAAGGTTGCCTAGGGGAACCCGTGACACTCCAAAGGAAATGTTTATGGTAAGTGAAAAAAGCAGGCTGCAAATATGTACCCACAGGGTGCTCACACCTACGTAAAAGATGCATGGCTGGATAGTATCAGGCAAATTTGGAAGAAGTCATATTTCCTTCTTAGCACGCTTCCCTCGTTGTTCCCTAACTGTGATCCTGCCTCACGGAAGCCTGTTCACTAAATGTGTTTTCTCTTCTCCCCTTGTTCACACTGCTCTTACTGGCTCAAGTCTTAACAAGACTTACTTTCTTCTCTTAAAACCATGTAATTTTTGGCTGTAAAAGTAACGCATACTCATTGTATGACTTTTTGGCGAATACAGAAAAGTATAAAAATATGATAAAAACCAGTCATAATGATGCCACTCAGAGATGCCACAGTTTAGTTTATATTTGGGAGCATAACTTTTATGTCCAACCATCTTATAATTAAGGATCTGAGCTACATATCTTTCTGCTCTATGAACCCCGAGTTACTAAGCCACCAACTCAAGATCACTGGCTCCATCCTAAATTGCTGTGTGACCTCTTGGCAAGCTGCTTACTCTCTCTATTCCTAAATTTCCTAATTTGTAAAATGTGTGGGTCGTTCTGTTTCTATCAAAAAAACTATCTCAGCCCTAAGAACGCTATAAATTCATAACAGTGTAGTTCTAATAGGAATCAGATTTGTATCTAGCGTGACATGCAGGCAGTATTGGTAACTTTTCACGTGACCAATGAGATCCCTCAACTACATAATATGCCCACCCGCTTAAAGATCTCTATCCGTTCTCTTCCATCCTTCCATGATCTAGCCACACAGGAACCACTTGTGTTTCTTCTTTCTGCTGTGATAACTCTGTGCTTCTCCCTAAGCAGTGTCCTTCTCCCAGAATAACCTTCCCCACCCTGTCCACATCAGGACACTGCCCAGATGTCTCCTCCTCCAGGGAGACCTCTGTGTTCTCCCCAGTGCAGGATCAGTTGCTAACTCTCCTGTGTTCCCACAAGACTAGGCAGAAGTTGTTTTACTCACTCTTATTGAGTAGGGCTGCAATTTTTGTGAGCGTATCATCTCTAAACTCTGGGGACAACATGGCTGACCTTTGTGATTCCAGACCCAAGGTCATCGCAGACTTAAGGGAAGAAATGAGTGCTTCATTTTTGCTGGGTAATCATTCCTTATTATTAACACAAGGCTTGGAATAAGTAAGACACAATGATGTGATATTTTGAACAAAGCCAAGGTGACAATGGATAAAGCTGAAGGAAGCATTCATTGCCATCAGGCCGTGGACAGTGGGACAAGGTTGTGGTAATTTTCTTGCAGCAGTGCAGGAAGCCTGTTGCACTCTGAAATGGGAGCTCAATACCTTGGTGGAGATAAACGGGGAAGGCATGTGATACATCCGGCAAGCAGTAGCTCATCTCAAATTAGCTGAAGCCCCTGAGTGTTTTTGTTTTGTTTTGTTTTCTTTTCTTTTCTTTTTGAGACAGGGTCTCACTCTGTTGCTCAGGCTAGAGTGCAGTGATGCGATCACAGCTTACTGTAGCCTTGACCTCCTGGGCTCAAGTGATCCTCCTGCCTCACCCTCTTGAGTAGCTGGAGCTACAGGTGAGTACCACCATGCCCGGCTAATTTTTAAATATTTTTTGTAAAGAGAGGGTTTCTCAATGTTGCCCAGGCTGGGCTTGAACTCTTGGGCTCAGGCAATCTGCCCCTCTCAGCCCCACAAAGTGCTGGGATTATAGGCGTGAGCCACTGCTCCTGACTCAGGCCCCTGGGTTTTAGCCAGGACAATGGGTCTCTGTGTAGTTGCAGTCTAAACTCTTCTGCTTTTGCACTAGTTTGCAAAACACATGGCAAAATCTTCAGGCTCTGTGGATGGCATTGATCTGACATTGCCTTTCCTGTTTTCAGCCCGTTTCATAACAGCCACGTTGAATCAATGCTGTTGTTTCTAATGATGATAGTTTTTGAAGAAAGTAGCATTTCTTAGACAGATTTTATTATATGAAACCCATATTCTGAGCCTCTGAAAGGTACTACCTTTCTGGGAAAGAAGCAGGAAGATTAAAGAGAATGAAGCCCTATTTCCCATGAGCTACATCCCTCCGACACCTTGAAAGTCCTGAGCCCTCAATCCTGAGCTCAGAGCTAAGTTAGGCTAGATTGTGGAGCAATGGAAGAGAATAGATAGAGATCTTTAAGGGGTGGTCATATTACATGGTTTAGAGACCTCGTTGGTCACATAGGCTGTTACCAATTTTGCCTACATGTCAGACTACCCATGAATCTGATTCTTATTAGAACCACATTATTATGAATTCATAGCATTTTCAGGGCTGAGAGAGTCTTTTGATATACTCAGAATAACCCACGCATTTTACAGATTAGGAAATTCAGGAGCAGAGAGGGTAGCTGACTTGCCAAGAGGCACACAGCAATTTGGGATGGGGACAATTACAGATGCCATTTGTAAGACAGGAGTCTTCCACATGCACATGTATGTTTATTGCGGCACTATTCACAATAGCAAAGACTTGGAACCAACCCAAATGTCCATCAATGACAGACTGGATTAAGAAAATGTGGCACATATACACCATGGAATACTATGCAGCCATAAAAAAGGATGAGTTCATGTCCTTTGTAGGGACATGGATGCAGCTGGAAAGCATCATTCTCAGTAAACTATTGCAAGAACAGAAAACCAAACACTGCATGTTCTGGGTCATAGGTGGGAACTGAACAATAAGAACACTTGGACACAGGAATGGGAACATCACACACCAGAGCCTGTTGTGGGATGGGGGGAGGGGGGAGGGATAGCATTAGGAGATATACCTAATGTAAATGACGAGTTAATGGGTACAGCACACCAATATGGCACATGTATACATATGTAACAAACCTGTACGTTGTGCACATGTACCTTAGAACATAAAGAATAATAATAATAATAAAAAGACAAGAGTCTTCACATTTCATTTTTCTGAGTTTCCTCTTTTTCAACTGTGCCCATTTGACTCTAGGTTATAAATTCTTATAACTGAGATAACTGGCCCATTTAATTGTGTGTGTGGAGGTGGTTCAAGGCAAAGCCAAACTTCTCTCCCATTTTCCTTAGAAATTCTCCATTCATTAATTCCATAAATACTGACTGATCACTTACTATGTAAGCAACATGATAGTAGACACGGAAAGTTGAGCAGTGAATAAGAGGCTGTTGACCATGAGGGAGAGGAGGCGAAGAGGGGTATTGAACCATTTACTGTATGATTAATTATTTGACTCAAAGGGAGCCTCCTCCAAGAAGCTGAGTGCAGTGGTTTGAGGGCATAGGCTGCCGGGCTCAGGCTTTTATTAGCTATGCAACCCCTTGGAATATTCTATGGTCATTGTAAAGGAATTTGCAGCAATATCTATCTCGAGGGCTAAATGAAGCATTGAATGGAGCAATCCTTACAAAGCATTCTGCAAGGGACATCTGGTTAGCAGGCACTCAATAAGTGTGTACAATTATTAAAAGTCTGGGGCAGTGGGGGAGTCAGTTCAGACCTTGAACAATGCTTCCGAATAGAACTTCTAGAGCTGCCTCTGCAGGAGTTGTGAATGGTGGTCCAGACCGGCTCCAAGGCTTTGAGACTGAAACTACCTTTGCAAAAATTATGACAGTGAAAGAAATCTGGCCTAACTGACTCTATCTTGCTTTTAACCTCCCGGCTGTCCCTGCTTATTCCTGGGTGTATGCCAAGATAACTATGGGAGGAATTTAGTTTTTAGTTTAATTTTAAAACAAAGATGATAACAACCCCTTCCTGAAACAAACTCCTTCCTTGCTTGGGGACTGCAAATGCCTTTGTAAAACTAACAAATTACCACAAGATTAGAATTATGGCTCAGGAGTCATGGAACCAGAGGTCACAAGACCCACAATCTCCACAAATTGCTCTTATAGATAACAACACTATTGTAAAACTTAACATTGGTATTTGAGGTATCTTTCAGACCCTCCATTCTGATAGATCAGCTGGCACCACCTGGACTGGTGGCCCGTAGCAGGAAACTGGCTCAACTGGTCTTGTGATCCAACCCAGGCAATGACTCAGCACAAGAAGACAGTTCCAACCTCCTATAGTTTCATCCCTGACCCAACCAATCAGCATTCCCAGTTTCCTAACACTGTGCCTGCCAAAGTATCCTTAAAAAAAACCCCAGTCTCCGAATGTTTTTGGAAGTTGATTTGAGTAATAAACTCTTGTCTTCCCCTTGGTTAGCTCTGCATTTATTAAACCTTTTCTCTACCGCAACACTGTTGTCTCAGTGAATTGGCTATACCAGTGCAGTGGGCAAGAACAAGATGGTTATTACAAGACCATCAACCATGTTGGGATACAGTGCTTTTGGGCTGGCTTTTTTTCAACTTTTGCAGGGTGTGCTCCTCTCATCTCCATCTCTAAATTTAAGTTATTTGAGGGTCCCTGAGATCACCCTCTGTAGGGAGTGGGGTACTTGCAGGATGGGGAGACTGCCACCTGACTCTCTGGCTGAGAGCTTCTCCAACTGCTTCAAGAACAGAGCAGAAAAGTATGGGGAAACAGTGTCCCCCAGATTTTCAGGAAGATGGAAATGCAGTGAGACACAAAGGCTACAGTTGGTGCAAGCTGCCTGTCCCTTAGCTGCAGGACAAGGGTACATGCTGCCTACAGGCCAAGGGGACTTGGAGAGGATAGCTGGGCTGGCACCACCTTGAAAGGATTTGAGGTGAGGCAACCACCTGCTTGGGAAAAGAGATCCCAGGGAAAAGAGCACAAAAGCCCCACCAGAGCACGGGCAGAGGGGCAGAAAAAAGAGGCTGGCAGGGAAGTGGGTGGCCTCCATTAGCAAAGGGAGAGACCTTGGAGATCTCCATCAGAAGTCTCTGAAGAACTCACACAAGTGGCTGCTAGAAGCGGATCCACCAGGTGGACCGCAGTCACAACAGAAGGCACAGCCAGGAGCTTTACCACAGTACTCAATTAACTTTCATGTCTTTCCTTCTCATTCATTTTTCCAGCCCAATAGCAGCAGCCTGTGAATGGAATGGGGCTCTCACTTTTCTCCAGCATCTCTCTTCCCCACGCTGTTCCCTGCACCCTGTTGTTTAGGGCTCCTGCAGGGCACAGAGCAACATGGCCTTCAGACCCAGGTGAGCCAGCTCCCTGTCCTGAGCCCTGTGTCTCAGAGGACCTCAAGCTTCAGAGAGCCAGCCTCATAATTTCCTAAGTCTCTGCAGTACGAGGGTCTGTCTGGAGCTAGCTGTGCCCTTTGAGCAAGGTGCCTTGAGCCCAGACCTGGTTCCAGTGATTCCAGCCATGGAAAAATCTTACTGGACATAATCTAAGCCTCTTTTCTGTGGTTGGACCTGGCCAAGGCCAGCAGTGCCATCCAGGTGGGACATCAAAGTTCAGAGTGGGTCTTACATGGATTCCAGACCCTGTTTCTTCTCCTTGGGATGTTTTTGACCTTCTATTTCACACATGGCATTGACAAGATGCCTGGAGCAGCTCCAAGAATTGTACCTGTGATGTGACTTTGAGGCCCTGTGGCCAGGCCCAGGGGGGCAGCCTGGCACACAGATTACTCTTGCTAGTTGGTCCAGAGTTTCTTTCATGAGGTTTGGGCTGTCAGGTTGGTGTTGCCATGATGATTTGTGATGATGCTCCCTCCTATCTGATGCAAGATGAGTTGAGTTCAGGGATCTGGACGACCAATGGTCCACCATCACCCCTGGGCTGAGCCATATGCCTGAACCATGCATTGGCACTTACCGGTCTTGGCTCTGACCATGGTTCCACTTCCAGTCTTCAGCACCCAAAGGCTGTGGGGTGGCATCAGCTACCCTTTACGACAGGCATGTTCTTATTTATGAACCTGGGAACCTGCACCAGGTGTCAGAGAGTCTTCTGGGGCATGTGTCCCCTGATCGAAAGGGCCTGAGACCGGGTCACTATTGCAGTGATCCATGGGAACCTGGGATGGCAGCCCTCTCCTTCCTCCACTGTGCTGACCCTGGAAGGATAAGAAGCAAAGCTGGAAAAGAGAGAAGGAGGTGGAATAGGAGATAAGAAGAAAATGCCCCTTACTGCCACCCAAATACACTCCACTCACTCCAGAAAACTGCCTGGGTGGGCAGAGAGGAGGGATTCCAGACCTGCCTGCAATTATGTGACTGGCCATTAGACAAGACATTTTAACTCCTTATTTTTTATGTTTTTTCGAGATGGAGTCTTGCTTTGTCGCCCAGACTGGAGTGCAGTGGTGCGATCTCAGCTCACTGCATCCTCCACCTCCAGGGTTCAAACGATTCTCCTGCCTCCTCAGCCTCCCAAGTAGCTGGGATTACAGGTGCCCGCCACCACACCCGGCTTATTTTTGTATTTTTAGTAGAGAAAAGATTTTGCTATGTTGGCCAGGCTAGTCTCCAACTCCTGACCTCAGGTGATCCACCTGCCTTTGCCTCCCAAGGTGTTGAGATTACAGGCACGAGCCACCGCACCCCATCCAAGACATTTGAATTCCTAACACAAGACTTTCAGTTACTGGAAGTGACAGAAGTAAGGCCATGGAGGGAACTGCAGTGACATCCAAGTTGGCAAGGACCCAGACGGTAGCCACAAGCCAAGTGGGACTATTTAAATTTAAACTAGTGGAAGTCAAATACAACGAAAGACTCAGGTTCTGTGTCTCATTAGCCGCATGTCAAGTGCTTGAAAGTTATACGTGGCTAGTGGCTACCCTGCCGGCCAGTGTAGACATAGAACGTTTCCACCCTGAAAAAAATTATCTTGGACAGGGAGGCTGGTTCCAGAGAATGGCTGGAAGGAATCATAAGAGAATCCATGGAGCTGGTTTCTGCTCCCCCTTGGCTGAGTCTAGTTTGGTTAGTGTTAATTAACCGTTAACAGTTACTTGAGATTAAGGGAGGCATTATTTATATTTTTTAAGACGAGAGAGATGGGAGTGTGTTAATAAGCTGAAGGAAAAAGAACCTGCAGAAAGAGAGAGAGGAAGGAGTGATATTGGGGAGGGAGGGGTGATCGTAAGAGCAGGGACGGTGAGTTTATTTTGAGCCCAGAGCTAAGTAAAGATGTCAGACGATTTTGCAAATCATCATAAATTCCAGAAACAAGAAAGGAACCCACAACCCAGACTGGCTTGCAATTCTCTTCCAAAGGGAAATGGAATTGCCAGTGTGAACCTCCTTAATACTTAAATGCTTTGCAGATGAAACAGAAAATAGCCAGGAATTGCATTCTCAATGCCGCCACTGCATTTACGGAGCCTTGGGCAGGATATCTGACCCAGTATTGTCAGAATATACAGAGTCCATATCCCAAACCATTAATTTGAGATTCTACATTCAATCACTGTTTATTCATTGTCAAATCTATATGACATACAAAAACCTCTTATTTTAACACCTGATATTTGTCTCTGCAGATACATACAGAGAAAGGCTTTGCATCAGATGTCAGTTAGACTCTCTTGAATTCTCAGCCACAGAAGCTAAGGGAGTCTTTGCATATGCAAGTGTGTGTGTGCACCTGTGGGAGTTCACAGAGCAAGAACGTGACACAGTTCAGTATTTTCACCTCCCGAGCAGATCGGGTGCGGTGGCTCATGCCTGTAATCCCAGCACTTTGGGAGGCCGAGGTGGGTGAATCACGAGGTCAGGAGTTTGAGACCAGCCTGGCCAAGATGGTGAAACTCTGTCACTACTAAAAATTTTAAAAATTAGCTGCGTGTAGTGGTGGGTGCCTGTAATCCCAGCTACTCAGGAGGCTGAGGCAGGAGAATCGCTTGAACCCGGGAGGTGGAGCCTGCAGTGAGCCAAGATCATGCCACTGCACTCCAGCCTGGGTGACAGAATGAGACTCTGTCTTAAAAAAACAAAAAAAATCCCACCATGTCCACCTTTCTACACAGTGCTGAAAATCTGTTTTGGACCTTCCAATCAGGATATCAGAAGAAAATGTCCCTCATGGCATATGAAGGCATAGCACAGAGCAGCAACCAGCCAACTAGCAAGGGGAGGGCCCTACGCCCAGAGAAAAGCCACTCCTGCAGAGAAGTGATGAGTAGAGGGCATTTCTCAGACTGCTTTGGGCAGAAGCAGTTTTCTTAGCAATCCTTTAGCTAAGAAGTCTGTACTTAGCATTTATTTTGAGCCTGGAGGTCAAGAAAGAGGTAAGATGATTCTGCAAAACATCACAAATTCCTGACATAAGAAAGGAGCCCACAGCTTGGGCCTGCTTGGAATAAGGACAGTGTGAGACAACTTGTAAAGAAGTCACAGAAGAAGATAATGCAAGGGAAAGAGACAGACAGAAGCGAATACGCTCCAGTCTCCAGTTAGCTGGGAGTTTCCTTCCTTCCTTCCTTCCTTCCTTCCCTCCCTCCCTCCCTCCCTCCTATCTTTCTTTCTCTCTCTCTTTCCCTCCCTCCCTCCCTCCCTCCTTCCCTCCCTTCCTTCCTTCCTTGAGTCTCGCTCGGTCACCCAGGCTGGAGTGCAGTGGCATGATCTCGGCTCACTGCAAGCTCCGCCTCCCAGGCTCACACCATTCTCCTGCCTCAGCCTCCCGAGTAGCTGGGACTGCAGGCGCCCGCCACCGCGCCTGGCTAATTTTTTTGTATTTTTAGTAGAGACAGGGTTTTACCGTGTTAGCCAGGATGGTCTTGATCTCCTGACCTCGTGATCTGCCCATCTCAGCCTCCCAAAGTGCTGGGATTACAGGCATGAGCCACCGGGGAGTTTTCATGTCTTCTCAACTGAGAGAGAACTGGAAGATAATGTCAGCATCTCACTCCATGCAGCATGCAACCTGTTTTGTCTTAATATCTGGTTGGATTTGCATCTAGATTTTCCTAAGATGAGACTTCCTGTTATAGGAAGTCGCTTAAAAGGCTTTGGAGTGTGAGGCCAAGACCGGTGGATCACGAGGTGGGGAGTTTGAGGCCAGCCTGACCAACAAGGTGAAACTCCGTCTCTACTAAAAATACAAAAATTAGCCAGGTGTGGTGGTGTGCACCTGTACTCCCAGCTACTCAGGAGACTGAGGCAGGAAAATCACTTGAACCGGGGAGGCAGAGGCTTCAGTGAGCCAAGATGGCACCACTGCACTCCAGCCTGAACAACAGAGCGAGACTCTATCTCAAAAACAAACAAACAAACAAACAAAAAACAAAAAACAAGGCTTTGGAGTGGTTTGCAATACTGTCTAAGCTTGGCAAGGAAACGTAGGGTGCCCACAAACCACATGGGACTCTTTAAATTTAAATAACCCTCTGACTCTTCTGCTCAATCAGGCACTTGGAAGTTGCAAAGGGGGAGGGAGAGGGGAAGATTGGCTTGGAGACCTGTGCACATGTCTTTAACTTAATGTTAAGTGTGTTTCTGCCTTGAACTTAGTATTAAGTGTAGCTCTCATTCCACATGTGCTTCAGTCATTCACTGCCAATCTTACCTTTTTTTTTTTTTTTTTTTTTGAGACGGAGTCTTCCTTTGTCACCCAGGCTGTAGTGCAGTGGTGCAATCTCAGCTCACTGCAACTTCCGCCTCCCGGGTTCAAGTGATTCTCCTGCCTCAGCCTCCCGAGTAGCTGGGATTACAGGCGCCTGCCAGTACTCCCAGCCAAATTTTTTGTATTTTTAGTAGAGGCGAGGTTTCACCATGTTGACCAGGCTGGTCTCGAACTCCTGACCTTGTGATTCGCCCACCTCGGCCTCCCCAAGTGCTGAGATTGCGGGCGTGAGCCACTGCATCCGGCCCAACCTTACTTCTTTTAAACACCCACTCCCCTCTGTATCTGCCCCAGGGTAGGAACCAGGTTCTGCAGTGTCTGAGGACATGGGTTCTGGAGACCAGAGGGCTCTGCTGTTTGTTAATAACATAGCACAGAGCAAGCGTTTCCTCCTCCGTGCCTCAGTTTCTTCAGACAACGAGTGAGACTAATGGTCATATCTACTGCCAGGGTCATTGTGAAGATTGATAGAGGTCAGTTTCTATAACTTGCCAGGCACAAGGCCAGCAGTCTCCAAATAGCAGCTATTTGTATTATTTTTGTTACAGCCTCAACCTATGGGCTTTAAGCCTCAGAATTGGAGTGGCTGGTCTCCCACGTTCTCACAAGCACCCACAGCCAGATGGACAGCTCTGAATAAGATGGGTCATTATACTGACAGGAAGAAAATCAGAGCTCCCATGGGGAGACATGGGCTCTCTGTATGGAACTGTCAAACCATTTTGGCAGCTGTCTTGCAAACAAAGGCAAAAGTGGGATCCTGTGGTTGATTGGTGTGTAATGATCAATTTCTGTCCTTGGGAACTGCAAGGAGGGAGACGCCATGTTGTGATAAGACCCAAGCTGTCATCCCTGCCCAACGCTGACAGTCACCTAACTTTGCAGGGCCAGCTTTCCAATTTGTGAACTGGGTTGATGGACCAGGTTGCTTACCCAGGTGCTTCCTGCTCTGTGATTCTGTTACTCCAAGAAGTGGAGCACGTAGACCTCAACTCCTCTTCCGTATGCAGGATGAGCTGTATTTCTTTATGGGGGAGGGGGAAGTGTGTGTCTGTTTCTCTTAAAGAGTAATAGAATCCTGGGATATGGAAACTGTGAGTCTCCTTGGAAACAATGAGAAGATGAAAATTTGGATTTTTCATTTTCCATCACTTTGAGATAATATGTCAATGTGTGTAACCTTTTCTAGATTTTAGCACTCTGAGCACTTACAGATTGCAGAAAGCAAAGATCTATGCCTGGAAGTCTTGTATCTATAATATAAAAAATGCACTGGTGTATCCACTCACAGCAGGAACATATTACTGCTTTTATGGGTGCCTTTCATTGAAAAGATGGACTTGGATTTGGACTTTCTTAGAGTCTCTGACACAATTTAATAAGGACTAAGTGCAGGTGGAGGATTGAAGGATGGTTTCAGGTTCAGATGCACACTTTTCTGGGCATGACAAAGGCATGCTGTCTGACTGCTTTGGTGCCTCTGGCAGTGCACTCCACTCTAGGAGTCTCAGAAATCCTAAAAGGCCACAGTCCCTTGGGGAATCTGTTCAGTTTCTGACACGTAGTTCTGGCGTCTCCCACGGTCTCCCTTCTGCCTCTTCCTTGCTTCTTTCCTCTGCGTAGGGTGTGTTTGGTACTTTGGCTGGGTGTTCTACATGGTTCCTCATTTTGGCTTTATCCTGGATCTACCCTTCCCCTCCCTTGACTCCACAGTCTTCCAGTTTTACCCTCCTCAATCCTCACTCTGGCTCCTAAATCTCCTCCAGAGTCCACTTACCCATGAGGGCTTGGCACATCCATTCATCTGCCTCTGGTTTTCCTCCTGTCTGAAGTCCTCTTTCTTCAGTACCCTAGGGAGTTGGATAGATAACCTGGGGTAGGACACTGGGGTCCAAAGGAACAGGAACCACTGCTCAAGAGAGTGGCCTGTGGCCAGCTCTGGGCTTGAAGCTGAAGTTCCGGGTGGACCACTTGTGGATGGAGCACAGTGAGAGGTAGATATATCTAGCTGAACAGCACACACAGCCCTTGGGCAGACTGGTCCCTGGGGAGTAGAGCCCTTGCTGGTGAATTGGCATTCAGGGGATACCCTCCAGGATTATAAGGAAATGAGCTGTCGAGAGTTAGGCTACAGATTCTCAAAAACCTAGGTGTAGAATTACCACATGACCCAACAATTCTGCTCTTAAATACATACCCCAAATAACTGAAAACGGGTTCAGATAAAAACGTGTACACAAATGTGTATAGCAGAGTTATTCACAATAACCAAAAGGTGGAAACAACTCCCGTGTCCGTCAACGGGTGAATGGAGACCTACAATGGGCATATCCATACAATGGAATATTATTCACTTGTTAAAAGGAATGAAGTACTGACACATTCTACAATGTGGATAAACCTTGAAACATTATGCTAAGTGAAAGAAGCCAGACACAAAAGCCCACCACTATATGATTCTATTTATGTGAAATGTCCAGAATAGGCAAGTCCATAGAGCCTGAAAAAAGACTAGTGGTGGCCGGGCGCGGTGGCTCAAGCCTGTAATCCCAGCACTTTGGGAGGCCGAGACGGGTGGATCACGAGGTCAGAAGATCGAGACCATCCTGGCTAACACGGTGAAACCCCGTCTCTACTGAAAAATACAAAAAACTAGCCGGGCGAGGTGGCGGGCGCCTGTAGTCCCAGCTACTCGGGAGGCTGAGGCAGGAGAATGGCCTAAACCCAGGAGGCGAAGCTTGCAGTGAGCTGAGATCACGCCACTGCACTCCAGCCTGGGCGACAGAGCGAGACTCCGTCTCAAAAAAAAAAAAAAAAAAAAAAAAAAAAAAAAAAAAAAAAAAAAAAAGACTAGTGGTTTTCAGGGGCTGGGGATGGGGGATATGGGGAGTGACTGCAATGGATACAGGATTTTCTTTTGGGATGGTGTGGATATCTGGCAACTAGATAGATATGATGTTTGCACACCTTTGTGAATGTGCTACATGGCAAGGAATTATACACGTTCAAATGGATAATGATTAATTTTATATTATGGAAATTTTACCTTAATTTAAAAAAACGTAGGACAGACTCTAGCCTGCACTGGGAGATGGGCAGATACATTGAGAAACCAGTCATGTTACTGAAACTCAGAAGGAGGATCTTATCAGGAATGGGTTTGGCTATACAGCTAATATTAATATAAATTACATTAATGATAGCTTAAATAAATGGGGGTTTATATTCTCCACTCAGAAGTCTGGGGTGGGTGGCTCATAATGACCCAACAATGATATTGGGGATCCAAGCTCTTACTCTTCTTCTCTACTGTTCTTAGTATGTATGCTTTTGTACTCATTCTTCTTGCCTCATCATCACAAAATAGTTGCTGCCATTCCAGCCACCAGATCTAGGTTCCAGGCAGGAAGAAGGAAAGTTGTAAAGAACTGTAGAGCATTTCCAGCTGAGTCAGACCTTTTTTCTTTTCTTTTCTTTCTTTTTTTCTTTTTTTTGAGATGGAGTCTCACTCTGTTGCTCTGTTACCCAGGCTGGAGTGCAGTGGCGTGATCTTGGCTCAACACAACCTCCACCTCCTGGGTTCAAGTGTTTCTCCTGCCTCAGCCTCCTGAGTAGCTGGGACTACAGGTGCACACCACCATGCCCAGCTAATTTTTGTAGTTTTTAGTAGAGACGGGATTTCACTATGTTGACCAGGCTGGTCTTGAACTCCTGACCTCAAGTGATCCACTGGTCTTGGCCTTCCAAAGTGCTGGGATTACAGGTGTAAGCCACCATGGCTGGCCTGAGTTGGACTTTTCAAATAAGGTCCTGGATCCTTATTTCCTGAATCTGCCACTCACTGACAACAGCATTGGGTGGGAGAATTCAACACTGATTCATCAACGAGAAAGTGACTTGGGACAGAATTACAGGAGGTTGGTTCAGTCAACCAATGATGTCTGTATGAGAACCAAATAAAAAAGTCTGGAAATGGCATTTTATACATGGGATGACCTGGAGGTCCTCAGCTGCAGGACCTGGATCTTGGCATGGCAAGGTCTGCTGTGGTGACATTTGACCTCAGGATAGATTAGCACTGTTCAGAGATGCAGCCTTCTAGAAAGGGGCATTGTTTGTTCCTGGGGAAAGCCCTAGGGAATCTGATTTAATAGCAACCCCATAGGAGGAAAGGATGGTCAGCTTGGGTAATGTTTCCCTCATCAGAAGTCAAGGCAGGACTGGCCTTGAGCCCAGGGACGGTGGTCCCAGCGGGGAGTTACTGGGGAGACCAATGACCACTGAGATGCGGTCGGAAGCAATGGACACAGATGTGGGACCCAGAACTTGTCTCAACAACATGACAAGATGAAGCCAAAGATGGATATTGCTTGGCATGGGCTATTCCTGTAAAGAAAATACTATCCATGTCAAAATAAAGTATACTTATTTCTGCTCCCTGGAGAGGCACAAAATGTACAGATACACACGTGTCTGGTTTCATATACATGTCACTCATCTGTGATCTTGCTGAAACCACATATTGTGACTTTTTTTTTTTTTTTGAGATGGAGTCTCACTTTGTTGTCCATCAAAGGCACAACACTTGGTGTTGCGCCATCACCCCTGGATAATTTTTGTATTTTTAGTAGCAATGGGGTTTCGCCATGTTGGCCAGGCTGGTTTCAAACTCCTGACCTCATGTGATCCGCCTTCCTCAGCCTCCCAAAGTGCTGAGATTACAGGCGTGAGCCACCACGCCTGGCTTCACATATTCACGCATGTCTCCACTATCTAGCACAGTTCTCAGCACACAATACTAGTCCTCCATTAATTTCCATTAATGTTGTCAAGATGGAATGAATCTTTTGCAACTCCATAAAGATAGTCTCAGTTTGGTATCTGCAGTTCAGTCAATCTTCTGTTCATTTCACTTTCCTGGCCAGGACCAGCTCTGGTGAAAATTATGCAGTAACTTCATAATAAGAGTTGAAGTAATTTCAAAATAAGAGTGTTTGCTTAATAACTCAATCATGGTAACAGCCTTCTCCCCAAATCTTTGGATAGGCTCTATTGGAAAAACGTAGGCTTTGTGGCTAGAAAGAAGTAGCTTCCAGTGACTGGATAGGAAAACACAATGTAAACCTACAATGATTCGAGCCAGTGGCCCTGGCTTAGACCCAAGGAAATCAAAGGAAGAATCTAAAAATGCACAAATAGACCTAAGTATATGTAATAACCTAATGTATTTATAAAGTGAGATAAATGATTTTAGTCAACACATTACTGTTTGAAAATTAAATTTCAGAATGCATTAAAGACTTAAAAAACTCGTAAGAGCACTAGGATAATACATGTGTTGATTTTAATGTTCCAATCAAAGACAGAAATTTAAAGGTTGATTGATACATTTGACAAACTAAACATTTAAAGTTGCAGTTTGGAAAATTACCACTGTGAAATAGAAAAATGGCTTAATATGAGCTGGAACATCTATTTGCAGCATATATTATGGAAAAAAGTGTGATGATCTTAATATATCAAGAACGTTTACAAATCAATAAAAGATGATTGCCTTAGTTAAAAATCAGCATAAATGGTAATTCACAAAAGATGATATGCAAATTGCCAAGAAACATCAAAATAGCTCAGTATTACTAGTAAGTAAACAAATAAATTTAAACAACAAGGCGTATATTTTTACTATAAAATTGACATTTTTGACCTGGTGTGGTGGCTCACTCCTGTAATCCCAGCACTTTGGGAGGCTGAGGCTGGAGGATCACAAGGTCAGAAATTCAAGACCAGCCTGGCCAACATGGTGAAACCCTGTCTCTACTAAAAATACAAAAGCTAGCCGGGCGTGGTGGTGCACACCTGTAGTCCCAGCTACTCAGGAGACTGAGGCAGGAGAATTGCTTGAACCCGGGAGATGGAGGTTGCAGTCAGCCAAGATCACACCATTGCACTCCAGCCTGGGCAGCAGAGTGAGACTCTGTCTCAAAGAGAAAAAAAAATGACATTTTTTTTGGAAAGCCAATGCCAGTGTTTCCAGCTGAGTCAGACCTTTTTTGGCTTTATCCTGGATCTACCCTTCCCCTCCCTTGACTCCACAGTCTTCCAGTTTTACCCTCCCCAACCCTCACTCTGGCTCCTAAATTTCCTCCAGAGTCCACTTACCCATGAGGGCTTGGCACATCCATTCATCTGCCTCTGGTTTTCCTCCTCTCTGAAGTCCTCTTTCTTTAGTACCCTAGGGAGTTGGATAGATAACCTGGGGTAGGACACTGGGGTCCAAAGGAACAGGAACCATGTGATTCTACTGCCTCAGCCTCCCGAGTAGCTGGAACTACAGGTGCCCGCCACCACATCTGGCTAAATTTTTTGTGGAAGAGTTTGTGGAAATGGGAACTTGTACACACGGATTTAACCTGGCACAACTTTTTGACGTATGATTTTACAATATACCTATCAAAAAAGCCTTAAAATGTTCTTATTCTTTCGGTTAGAAATTTCATTTGTAGCAATTTATTCTAAAGAGTAACTTTGGGTATAGGTAAAGGTTATTTCCAAGGATATTCATTACATCATTGTTTATAACAGAAATTAGAAATAATCTATCTGATAGAGGAATGGTTAAAAGTAATTTGGTACAAGAATGCAATGGAGTATAATGGGACAATGAAAAATAGTGATGAAGATGGAGGATCATGACTAGAGCATGTAAAATGAAAATGCAGATAATATAATAGCATGTATAATATGATTCTGTTCCAGTAGGTAATCAGACAGGAGCGAGAAGGGGAGAGAGCTCCCCAATCCCACCAGGAATGTCAGGCAACCATCAGGTGGTAGTTAGGTGGTTGTTAAACTCTCTCTCTAAAATAATAATCGGTCGCAGCCTGCACCAAGGAAAGGCAGTCTCCCAATAGATAGAAAAATCTCAAACTAGTGATCAGCTTCCCAGTAAGATCTCAGGAGTTGAGTGAGTGGGCTCAAGCATGCGCACTAAGAGGCAAAATGGTGGCATCTCACTGGTGTATGACCTTCCTCTAGGAACATTTGACTGGTAAGGGAAGAACGCCTCAAGTGAGCATGCGTCCAATTTCAGGAAACACACCGTGCACGCGGCCCCTCCCAGATGTTGGCAGGCCACTGCCTACGTGGACAGCCACCCCATGGGAAGAATCAGAGGAGAAGGGACGCAACCCTCCCGAAGCAGGTCAACCTATAAAACCCCAAGTCCGAAGTCAAACTACACTTGATCTCTCAAGTCACCCGCTTTGTCCTCTTACAAGGGAACTGTACTTTCTTTCATTCCTGCTCTAAAACTTTTTAACAGACTCTCACTCCTGCTGTAAAACTTACCTGGGTCCCTCCCTGTCCCTTATGCCCCTTGGTCGAATTCTTTCTTCTGAAGAGACAAGAATTCAGATTGCTGCAGATCTGTACGGATTCAGCACTGGTAACAATTCCATTTTTTAATTTTTATTTTTGAGACTGAGTCTTGCACTGTCACCTGGGCTGGAGTGCAATGGTGTGATCTCGGCTCACTGCAACCTCTGCCTCTTGGGTTCAAGTGATTCTACTGCCTCAGCCTCCCGAGTAGCTGGAACTACAGGTGCCCACCACCACATCCGGCTAAATTTTTTTTTTTTTTTAAGTAGAGATGGGGTTTCACTATGTTGTCCAGGCTGGTCTCGAACTCCTGACCTCGTGATCCACCTGCCTCAGTCTCCCAAAGTGCTGGGATTACAAGTGTGAGCCACTGCACCTGGTCTAACAATTCCATTTTAAATGTGTGTGCACACACACATATATACACAGAAGAAAGGTATTTATCTTTTGAGTATTGCAGGAAAATTTTATTTCCTTCTCAGTGTTTTATACACACACACACACACATTTTATATAACTCAAAGTATTGTATGAAATCTAATATAATGTGTGATATAGACATGATACTGCCTAATACATACAGGGTTTCCTTTCCTATTATATTGCTCATGGAAGCAGATTTCCCATTATATGACTCATGTAAGCAGATTTATAAAAAGTTATTTAATTGAAAAACTCTCCAGACCTCACTATTACTAGTTGCTTTTTGTTGTTGTTGTTGTTGTTTTTTTTTTTAACCGAGAAGGTGTTTTGCTGTCATCCAGGCTGGAGTGCAGTGGCACGATCTTGGCTCACTGCGACCTCCGCCTCCTGGGTTCGCCTCCTGGGTTCAAGTGATTCTCCTGCCTCAGCCTCCCAAGTAGCTGGGATTACAGGCATGCGCCACCACGCCCAGCTAATTTTGCATTTTTAGAAGAGATGGGGTTTCTCCATGTTGGTTAGGCTGGTCTCGAACTCCCGACCTCAGGTGATCCGCCCGCCTTGGCCTCCAGAAGCTCTAGGATTACAGGCGTGAGCCACCATGCCCAGCCCTAGCAGCTTTATTATCTTAGGCAAGTTACTTAAACTCTCTAAGTTTTTGCATCTGCAAAATTTGCATAATAATATCGACCTCTTAGAATTGTAGTGCAGATGAAATGGGATAATATGTATGAAAGCTTTCTGATCCATATTAATCACTTACTAAATGCAATGTCTTTTATTTTCTCTGGTACACTCTCCCTCCCTTATCACATGTGCACATAGGAGAGCTTCTAATATTAAGCAGTTATGTTTTACAGTGAATTTAAATGAATGTCTTTTTTTTCCCAGATGGATTTTATTCTATGTCTGTGGGGTTTGCGTTATAAAGTGAAAGATTTGTTTCTATAACCTTCTATTTAAAGAATAATTGCAGTCTTTTTCCAATTTGTAGAAAAATTGAAGTCGATGGCTAGGAATTTTCTCCGTTTTAATTTCCTCACTCTAAAACTACATCAGAAACTTGTTTTCTTGCTACCATAAGGATCATAGCAGAAACTCCTGTGAGCTAGAATCTGAGTTTGCGAAGTCGTATTTGGTTGTTTGGATACACCAGTGTTTCTGCAAAGCCTGTGTTGACTCTGCCAATTCAAGGGGCTTGGGGAACTTCATCGGAAGGAGTGTTGTCACAGGTAGAGGTGTGAGGGCTCCTGGTTTGTCCCAAGGTTATGACAGAATGCAGTGAGTGCCAACCTGAGCTAGTCGATATTGCGTGGGCTGACAGTCAGGCTACTTTGCACCAACCTGCCGGCACAATCTCTGAGAAGCTGTAGGTTAGGGTTCTGGAAATGGAAGTGTGGGCTGTGTTCAATGCAAGAGTGTGCTCTGGGCGGCAAACAATTCATGGAAAAATCAGCAACCCCGCCTCTCCTCTGCACAACAATCCCTGGCAGAGATTACTCTAAGTCAACCATTCCCATTGATTGTGCTTGCAGAAAAAAAAAAAAAGAAAGAAAAAAAAATCCAGCCTCATCCCAGAGAACAAGACGTTCCTCCTCCAGACTCTTTTTAAATTGCCCGTCACCTGCTTTCTCCTGGGTTTGCTGAATAACCTCATCCTACTATTGGTCGGGCCTGCGTCTCGGGGGTCCCAGCTCAGCCCCACACCTCATTAGAATCCAGGTCTGTGTTCCTGGCACACAGCTGCTTCTTGCACTTGAAAACTGACGGGGAGAAAAATGGTTCCTGCACTTCCTATCAGCCTTAAACAGAAACATCTGTTCACCACGAGCCTTTTGCTGGCTTGGTTTGCAGGGAATGTGTTCTGGGCAGGTGACGGCGCTGCCTCTCCGCACAATGACATCAGCCAGAGAGAACTGCTGCAGGGGACTGGGGGCCCTGGGAATACAGAATAGTTCTGCCTGCCAGGAACACGAAGCCTGAACTGCACATTTTATACAGCTTTAAAAGCACAAATCCTGGCTTAAAAGGAGAAATATTGCCAGGTGGTGAAAAGTGCTTCTGAAGAAAAAGAAAATAATACAAAAGAGAGAGCTGATTGAATCCAGGAGTTCTGTCTGGCCCTTTTGTTCTTTCTTCCCTATCAGCCGAACAATAAATGAAGATTTCTAGTCTGAGGGCATCCATTGAGACGAAAATGCTTTTCTTTCATCTGATTGTATCTGGCATCTCACCGCATTTCTCTGTTTTTAGGCACTGATTAAATATTCCAGCATGGGAAACAGGCTTAGCCCAGAGTCTAGATATAGATATCCCTTCTTCTTCATTATCTTCTTTCTTGTTGTTTTTTGAGATGGAGTCTCGCTCTGTTGTGCTGGCTGGAGTAGCAGTGGCATGATCTCGGCTCACTGCAATCTCCGCCCCGTGGGTTCCAGTAATTCTCCTGCCTCAGCCTCCCTAGTAGCTGGAATTACAGGCATGCGCTACCACGGCCAGCTAATTTTTTTGTATTTTTAGTAGAGATGGGGTTTCACCGTGTTGGCCAGGCTGGTTTTGAACTCCTGACCTGGCCTCGAGTGGTCCGCCTGCCTTGGCCTCCCAAATTCTTCATTGTCTTCTTAAAACTCTCAAAAAGAGCCAGATCCTAAATTCTTCCTTTCTTTCTGCTTTCAGATTAGGGCACGGAGGCACCAGGAAATGAAGTTTTTGCCCCTTGGGGTTTTACATGGCTTTGCTCAAGCAGCGTTTGTTTAACACAAAGCGTGGGCTGTCACCATAAAGCAAATCTATGTGTGTCTCTCACTATCCCGTTAAGTCTGCTCCCGTGGGTGAAACCGCCTTTGCAAAATGGTAACAGGAAATTATAACAGTGAAAGAGATCAGACCTAACCGACTCCATCTTGCTTCTAACCTCTAAGCTGTCCTTGTTCATCCCTGGGCATAGGCCGAACTAGCTTTGGGAAGGAATTCAGTTCATGGTGTGACTCTGAAACAAAATTGATAACAGGCCCTTTCCCCAAGACCCCCTTCTTGCCTGGGGACCTGTCTGCCTTTGCAGGACTAACAAATTAGCTACAAGATTAGAAATTACAGTTTAGGGGTCATGCAGCCTTGGGCTCTCTGAGTCTGAACCTCTCCTGATTGCTTCTGGGGATAACGTCACTATTGTAAAACTTAAGATCAGTGCTTTCTTTTTTACAGACTCTGCACTGGATGGATCAGCTGACACCACCCAGACGGGTAATCCAGCTCAACCAGTTCTGCCATCCCACTCAGAACAGAAGACAGCAAGAAAAACTCACTTTGACCCCCTATAAATGGAATCATATATAATCATCTATTGGTCAGTGCGGATCAATCAGCACTCGCCACTTCCCAAGACCATACCTGACAAATTATCTTTAAAAACTCGGATCCCTGAGCTTCTGGGGAGACTGATTTAATAATAAAGAACTCTGGTCTCCCGCGCGGCCGGCTCTGTGTAAATTACTCTTTCTGCATTGCCATTCCCCTGTCCTGATAAATCGGCTGTGTCTGGGCATCCGGCAAGATGAACGGGCTCTGTCTGGGCAGTTACATGGGGATTGTTTTTTCATGGCCAGGGGCAAGCCTCCGGACTCCTCTGGTCACTGGTAGGGAAGGAAAACTCCAGTAGCCAATCTAAGTTATAAAACAGAGTCCCAGTCTCATGTGATAACCAAAATTCTCAACCTAATTTAAAGCTGATTTTGCCTCTTGCTTCCCTGTTGTGCTGGTGAAGATAGAGAATTCAGGCTTGGGGCCGTTTTTTGTCCCCTCTCTTTTCTTTTTGCATCTCTTCCTCCTCCTCTGTGATCTTTCTACCTGGACCTTCTGACCCTGATGGGAAGCATCAGGTTATGAAGAGGGAGAGGAGGTGAAATGGAAATAGCTATCTGTGTGGCTGGAACTTGACGACCATCAGGTGATACTCTGCCTTGGGTGCCCCCTTTTGGGGACACTTCTGTGGATGCTTTGATTCTTTGGAGACCCTTCTTCCATTTCTGAGGCCTTCCCACCCTGTAGTTCCCTTGGTGCATTTTCCTATTCCGTTTCTCACTCTATCTGGCCCCTAAACTTCTGATACAGGAGATAGAAAGAAACTATTTAGACAGATAGTAAGGGCAACAGAGTCCTCAGTGGAATTTCCCTTTTGACAAGCAACCCCCAAATCATTTCTTTTCTAACAAAAAGCAGCCTGAAAAATCGAGCTGCAAACATAAATAAGCAAGCTGGAAACCTGCACAGGCCAATGCTGGCAGCTGTGCCCAGAGAAAAGGGCTACCTGGGGCCAGGTATGTTTGACATGGAGGCTTTATCTTCCCTCTTCTTTGTCACCCCATGTACAGTAAGCAACAGGCAACGTGGTGCTGGCCAGGCAAAGAGTCCATCTGCATAGTAAAAGATTAGGGTGGCGGCAGCCAGGGTTTTCCTGCCCTATGCAAATGGCACATCTGGTCCAACCAATCTTTGGTGCCCTATGTAAATCAGACACCACCTCAAGTTCATCTATAAACCCCCTTGGATTCCACTGCAGAAGTGACAACCCATTTCCCCAAGACCCCTCTCTCTGTAGCAGAGAGAGCTTGTCGCTTTCTTTCGCCTATTCAACTTCTGTTCTTAACCTCACTATGGTGTGTCCGCGTCCTAGTTTTCTGTGGCGGTGAGACAACGAACCTTGGGTATTTACCCTAGACAACGATGCCACTTCACTTCCAGGGGTGCCTCTAGCTTTTCTCCGCTGAAGTCCACTGTCTCTCCCTGCAGCCCTCCTGGATGAGGTCTAAAACCACACTTGGTCCGTGGGAGACACACATGGACGCTTTGTCCTGACATGTTCTGAAACAGGAAGACTTCTAATGCAAGCAGCTCTTCTGAGGTTTTGTCTGCTGGCAATCAGCTAACTCATCTCTCACCTTCATGTTTCTTGGGTAGGAAATAGATCAAACCCTTTATATCTTCCAATAGAGAGGATATGTAGTAAGCATATATTTGGGGGTTTCTGTTGAAGCCCCAAAGCCCCCTTCTCCGAGCTCAAGGAGAAGAGCAGGCACCCTGCAGCCCTCACCCTTGATAAGAAGTAAGAGTTACAGTCCATCAACAGCTAGTCCTAAAACCCTTTCCTGTCTCCTTTCCTTGAAGTCTCTGATGCCAAGCCTGGATCAGGCAGAAGTGTCTCTTCTATTTGGAGGTGGGGATTGGGGTGCGGTTGAGACTAAGTACAGCTTTCTTCAGAGAAGCAGTCTGCAGAAATCATCCCCAATCTCCAACTCTTTTTTTTTTTTTTGAGACGGAGTTTTGCTCTTGTTACCCAGGCTGGAGTGCAGTGGCACAATCCCGGCTCACTGAAACCTCTGCTTCCTAGGTTCAAGCGATTCTCCTGCCTCAGACTCTGGAGTAGGTGGGATTAAAGGTGCGCCCCACTATGCCTGGCTAATTTTTTGCATTTTTAGTGGAGGTTGGGTTTCACCATGTTAGCCAGGTTAGTCTTGAACTCCTGACCCTGTGATCCGCCCCCCCCCCCCCCAGCCTCCCAAAGTGCTGAGATTACAGGCATGAGCCACTGCACCCAGCCTCCCCAGTCTCCCAACTCTTAACCCTTGGTATGGGTGGAAGGTTTAGGAGTTATTAAGCTATAACTCAGGCAGCTGTTTGGTTATGTCATTTGTGCATGTCTTGGATCTCTTTTGGAATGTGATAACTATTGTCTTTAGTGCCTTTGTTTCAGCCTCATGCGATGTTCTGACTATCTGGACTGGCCTGTCTTCCTTCCCACTTGCTTCTGACCTCTTGGAGGTGAGGTTCAGGTTTGATTAATTTCGATCTTCAACAAGCAGCCTGGGTCTAGCTCGTGGTAAGCACTTGGTGCATTCTTGCTGAACCAATGCATAAATGCCACAAATCTCTTTCAGCGAATAATCAGTAATTTATTGAGCAAATAAATGATCAAACACTGGGCGTTGTGCAGAGGGAGTGATGATCATGGCTACCACAGGGCCTGGTTTTAGAGGCTTCCACAGGAGTTGGGATGACTGGTTATTGGGTGTCAAAGCATTTGTCAATGTCTAATTCCAAGGCTGGGACAGAGAAAGCATGGGATAAACCTAGATGATCTTGTGATGCCAAAAACTAAATTACTTGGGGGGAAAGATGAAGGGCATGCCGGAAGGACACAGGAACCAGCTTGAAGGAGCCCTCAGTGGCCAAATCTGGGCCAAGTTGGGCAACAAAATAAATAATGATAGTCATGCTTTACAATGCATAGAATAAAAAATCAATATCTGGGAGTCCACACTGGTGTGCATGAGTAAATATTACATAAATAAATTGAAGAGCAGGGAAAGTACTTCTTTACAGTAGAATTCTGACCATTAAATGTAGAAGGGATGATGAAAATAGGCAAACACCGCAGTCATAAGTGCTTCAGGCAAAAATCGTCAATGAATGCTGGAAACGAGTGGGCAAAATCGTGGTGAGAAACGTGATATTCACATAATCTCAAAGTATATCCCCTTTGGTACTTATTAGTTATAAAAAGAAAAATAGTAACTTTACAGTAGAGAGCCCAGCAACCCCAATTTTATCAAGTCATCAAATTTGAAGGTCACTATGGGTCGAGTATCCCTTATCGGAAGTGCTTGGGTCCAGAAGTGTTTTGGGTTTTGGATGTTTCTGGATTTCAGAATATCTGCATGTACATAATAGGTTATCTTGGGGATGAGATCCAAGTCTAAAGACAAAATTCATTTATGTTTTATTTACACCTTATACACATAAACGGAAGGTAATTTTTTTACAATATTCCTAAACATTCTGTGCATGAAAAAAAGAAAGTTTTCACTGTGTTTTTACTGTAACCCATCACATAAGTCAGGTGTGGAATTTTCCACCTGTACTCAAAAAGTTTTGGGTTTTGGAGCATGATAGATTTCAGATTTTCAGATTAGAGATTCTCACTTGATAAAGAGAAGACACAGTGACATCATGAGCCTACTGGCCTGATGCACTGAGAAGGGGACAGCTTCACATCTGTGGTGCTTTTGCCCTCAAATGCTGAATTTAGATATGAGGAGACCTCAGATTGATCCAAATTTGGGGACATTCTAGAAACTAACCGGCTAGTACTCTTAAAAAATGGCAAGATCATGAAAGAACAGACTGAGAACTATTCTAGACAGGAGGATGTTTAAAGAGACCCAACAAACGAAGGCAACATCAGATCCTGGATAGGATCTTGGAACAGATAAAGGTCGTTTGTGGAACAATCGGAGAAACGTGAGAAAAGCGTGTAGGTTAATTTACAGTATCTCTTTGACTAATGTAGACGACTGCATTGTGCCTGTGTAAAATGCATTAATATTTAGAGAAAGTTGCTAAGGGTTTATGAGAATTACTTGTATTGTGGGTGCAACTTTTAGAAATAAGTATGAATTTATTTCAAAGGAGTTTGAGACCAACCTGGGAGTTGGTAAAACCCCCTGTCTACAAAGAATAAAAGATTATTAGCCGGATGTGGTGGCTCAAACCTGTAGTCCCAGCTACTAGGGAGGCTGAGGTGGGAGGATTGCTTGAGCCTGGGAGGTGGAGGCTGCAGTGACTTGTGATGGTGCCTCTGCACTCCAGCCTGGGCAACATAGCGAGACCCTGCCCCCTCCCCCAAAACATAAAAAAGTTAAAAAATAAATTAAAACTATGCCTTATTTTTAGGAAGTTAGTATCTCCCTCTTGAAGCTCATCCCTCTCTTGACTTTTTCAAGCATCTCAATCCAAAAGAGTGGTTTTCATCCCTCCACCCACTACTGATTTGATCAGATCTTGCTATGGCTCCTCATGGCCACATGGTGTCGCTGTTGGCACTCTGTCCTGCCTCATCTTGCAGGCCTGGCGGATCCAGTTCCCTGCAGAGACCCCTGGGAATAGCCAAGGATGAGCCACGCCCCCAGTGCCGAGCTTGGCGAAGGCGCTCTAGGCTTGAATCCTCCGAGGTCGTCGTTCTCAGGGCTCAGCCCTTTCAGTTCACATCCAGAGTCTCCTCTGATGGAGCAGCTCACCCTGGAAATCGACTGGCTGGGCACTGGTGCTGCCTCTCCCAGCCCTTGAACCCTCTGTCTTCCCTCTCTGAATTGCACATCTTCAAGACGCTACAGACACCCTAGCTCCTCTGTCCTGCTCCCAGGGGAGACTGTAGGGATGCAGCCCTCTAAGGGACACTCCTTCAGGAATTCCAAGGTGTCTACACCTGCTTTTCTGGGAGGGACGAGCAAGCTCAGTATGACTTTCTGTCCCCTCTCTCATTAGACACGAGAAAAAAAAAATATTTGAGCCCTGCAGCAGTTCATTTATTCACTTCCTACAAAAAATATTTATCAAGTGTTCGCTTTGGGTTGGGCTCTCTGTTCCAGGGATTAACAAAAAGATCTTGACTGTAAATCTAAAGGCAGACGTCATGAAACAAATCAAGAGTTAAGCCTCTGTAAGGATGGGGTGCTGTGGGTACCTGACGGGAAAACCTTGCTCACCACGTCTAACTGTGGAAGTTGGCACTTGAATTGAATCCTGGAAGAAAAAAAGTACCGGCTGATATACAAGAGGAAGAAGGACATATTTCTCGGAGGGAGCAGCAAATATGCAGACCCCAAGTCTGAACGAAGACACCCTAATGTGTTCCCATAACTGTCTCCTTTAGCGCACCCTTAATGCATTTGACCTTATCCTCTTTCCTCTTTTTTTTTTCTGAGACAGTGTCTTACTCTGTTGCCTAGGCTGGAGTGCAGTGGTGCAGTCATAGGTCACTGCAGCCTAGACCTCCTTGGGCTTAAGCGATCCTCCCACCTCAACCTTCTGAGTAACTGGGATCACAGACATGCACCATCGTGTCTGGCTAATTTGTTTTTTTTGAGATGGATTCTCCCTCTGTTGCCCAGGCGGGAGTGCAGTGATGTGACCTCAGCTCACTGCAACCTCCGCCTCCCGGGTTCAAGCGGTTTTCCTGTCTCAGCCTCCCGAGTAGCTGGGACCACAGGTGTGCACCACCACACCTGGCTAATTTTTCATATTTTCAGTGGAGATGGGGTTTTGCCATGTTGGCCGGGCTGGTCTCAAACTCCTGACCTCAAGTGATCTGCCTGCCTCAGCCTCCCAAAGTGCTGGAATTACAGGCATGAGCCACAGCACCTGGCTCTCGTCTAGCTTATTTTTATTTTTATTTTTGTAGAGATAGGGTCTTACTATGTGGCCCAGGCTGGCCTCGAACTTCTGGGCTCAAGTGATCCTCCTGCCTCAGCCTCCCAAGGTGCTGGGATTATAGGTATGAGCCACCACGCCTGGCCTCTAGTTTATTTTCTGTTTTATTCTTCTGTCTCTCCACACTGGTCTGTGAGCTCTGAGTGGGTGAGCACCTTGTCTTCAATGTTGACTTTATTCCCACCGCCTAGGACCAGGTAGAGTCTCAGCTTTTAAAAAGTGATCAATTAATGAAACAGCTTAATGTATTAGTTAGTGGCAATGCAAGCTGTGGCTCCATCTGGCTGGGGAGATGTTTAGGGGAGCAGCAACTTCCAAGGCTACAGTGTCTGGTGAAAGGTGGGTCACATAGAATCTTGTGTGCTGAGTGGAGGAGCTTTTGTTTCATCTTGAAGCCAATGGGGAGCCTCGGAATCTATTGACCGGAAGAATAAGGTAATTGCATTTGTGTTGAGGGTTAGCTCTGCAGCAGCCTGGAGGCTACTGGAGAGGGGTTAAGGGGAGAGGCACTGAGAACAGCAGGAGGCTTTTGCTGAGATTTGGGCAAATGACGAAAAGGTCCTGAGCCTAGAAAACCTTGTGATGCCAAGTAGTAAGAAACTATTTGAGAAAGCAAAAATATGGGGCCATGTCAGAAAGACACAGGAACCAGCTTGAAGCAGCTCCCAGTGGTCAAATCTGGGACAAGTTCAGCAACAAAGTAAAATAATGGGCCTGATGTGGTGGCTTGTGTCTGTGATCCCAGCACTTTGAGAGGCAGATCGCTTGAGCCTAGGGATTTGAGACCAGCCTGGGCAACATGGTGAGACCCCATCTCTACAAAAAAAAAAAAAAGAAAAGATACAAAGATTAGCCCAGCATGGGGGTGCACACTTGTGGTCCCAGCTACTGGGAGGCTGTGGCGGACAGATTGCTTGAGCCCAGGAGTTTGAGACTGGCCTGGGCAACGTGGCAAAATCCCATCTCTACAAAAAAAATGCAAAAATGAGATGGGTGTCGTGGCCCACACCTTTAGTTCCAGTTACAACTGGCCACCTACCAATGCACTTAATTGGAGGAGCTATACTAATATTATCAACTATTAATTTACCCACAGCTTCAAGTACATTCATTATTCTAGTTTTATTAACCACCCTTGAATTTGCTGTAACCCTTTTTCAGGCCTGTGTCTTTACACTGCTAGTAACCCTCTACTTCCACGACAACACGTAATGACCCACCAAACTCATGCCTATCAGATGGCCAACCCTAGCCCCTGACCACTAACGGGAGCCCTTTCAGCACTACTGCTAACATCCAGCCTAACCATATGATTTCATTCTAACTCTGCTACCCTCCTGACTCTAGGCCTACTAACCAACACATTAATACTGCATCAATGATGATGTGATATTATCCGAGAAGGCACATTCCAAGGCCACCATACACCAATCATCCAAAAAGGTCTTCCATATGGAATAATCTTTGTCATTGTTTCAGAGGTGCTCTTCTTTGCTGGTTTCTTTCTTCCCTGGTTTCTCTACTGGGAGGCTGAGGCAGGAGGATCGCTTGAGCCCAGGGAGGGGGAGGCTGCAGTGAGCCATAATCGGACCACTGCACTCCAGCCTCAGCAACAGAGCAAGAACCTATCTCAAAAACAATGATAGTCATGGGTTATAACTCATTAAGTAAAAGTCATCATCCAGGAATCTACACTGGCATACATGAGTAAAGAATAAGATGCATACATTGCAGAGAAGGGAGAGGGATTCCTTATAGATGCCTGTGACTATTGAGTGTAGAAGGGATGATCTTCTAGGCTCAGGACGTCTAGGCTGTGAGGAGGCTGAAGAGAAGGACAGGTACTATGGAGGTAGCTGGGAGGACAAACATGGCCCCGACAACATGGCGGCACCCACCTGGATGGCCCAGACATTCTCGGAGGAGAGAAGAGTTTGAATTTGAACACTTAAAATCGGTGGTGCCTGGGTGTGTGACATCCCGGATGAAATTCTATGCACAGCATAGGACCTGTGGGTTCGGAGATGAAAAGGAAGATAGGGGCTGGTCAAGGAGATTTGGGACTTACCGAGATAAAGATGGAGGTAATGCCGTGGGTGTGAATGGCGCCATCCCAAGGGAGAATGCACAATGCATTAAACCTGGGTGGAGCCACAGGGTTATCAACAGAGAAGAGAAAGAAAAACTCAGCAAAGGAAACTGAGAGAAGTCGCGGAAACTAAGGGGCCATGCATTACAGAAATCAAAGAAGGTGTTTCTGGAAGTGAGTAGTCCACAAGGTCAAATGCTGCAGCCAGATCAAACCAAACAAAGACTGGATCCTGTCCCTTGGGTTTGACCATCTGGGCTTCGGTGGTGGCAGAAGCAGCACTGGTGGAGAGATGGGGTCGGAGCGAGATTGCGATGGGGTGAAGGGTTGGAGAGAGGAGACAGTTACTGCTCTAGCCCAATGGGTCCCTCACTCCTTACCCCACCTCCCTTGAGCTCTCTCCCCGTTTCCCGCCTTTGCATCCTTCCAGAGCCAGCTCCAAGCTGTCCCTCTCTCTGAATCTCGCTTCTAGGGAAGACTTAATTCTTCCTTTATCTGTGTTGCTAAGATTATTCACTCTACCTCTTAGGACACTGTGTTTTTTTGCCTACATAACCTGTAAGGTGAGCTGTATTTATATGTAAACTACACTCTCTCTATTTATATATATGTATATTTATTTATTTGGAGACGAGGTTTTGCTGTGTCAGCCAGGCTGGAGAGCAGTGGCGCAATCATGGCTCACTGCAGCCTCGAGTGCCCGGGCTCAAGTCATCCTCCTGCCTCACCCTCCTGAGTAGCTGGGACTAGAGGCACGCACCACCACACTGGGCTAATGTTTAAAATTTTTCATGGAGACGGGATCTCCCTAGGTTGCCCAGGCTGGTGCAGGATCTCCCTAGGTTACCCAGGCTGGTCCCAAACTCCTAGGCTCAAGCAATCTTTCAGCCTTGGCCTTCCAAAGTGCTGGGGTTACAGGCATGAGCCACTGTGCCTGGCATTATCTATATGTTTATATCTGTGTGTCCCCATGTGGTTCCCTCCTTTTATCTGCCTCTTTTCGATTCTCCGGCTCCTTTCCTTCTCCCCTCCTCCCATATAATTAAGCAGAAACAGAAACCCTAAGAAAGAAAAAGAGGCCTCAAGAAACTTTTTGGGTGTGGGAGGAAGAGCCTCTCAGGAGAGTTTGCAGGGCTGTTTTCTGTTGTCAGGACTGGGTCACACGGACTTGGGGAAGAGAGAGAGAAAGAGAGAGAAAAAGAGGGAGGGAAGGGGGATCTGAAAGTGGGTGAAGGGAAGGGAAAGGGTTAGTCCTGGCCACCCGTAAGGCCCTTGGACAGTGGGCAGAGACTTGGCCATCTTGCAAGGGATGAAGCCCTTAATGGAATCCTCCCTTCCCACCCAGATGCAACCAAACACATCATTGGAAATTAAGTTTGGAGATGAGGCTCTAAAGCCTCCACTATTGACACAACTCTGTTGAACAGTAGACAGGGTCTCTGGAGACCAGGGGCTGGGTCTTCCTTCCCGTCCCTCCAGTGCCTGTCCCAGCATTTGTTCCCTGCCGGTCCTTGGGAATTACTGGACAGAAAAGCAAAATGGATCATCTGGGCATTTGCTGGATTGACTTGGTTCCCCCATCAATGAATCCCGCTCTCTTCTTTTTACCATTTCCTCCAACAAAGACATCAAAAGCTCAAAGAAAGAAGATCAGCGAACTTGGAAAGCCTCCTCCGACAGGTGTTAAGCCGACCCCCAGGGCCCTGTGCTGAGCAGGGCCCACCGGGCACTTCCCCATCTCTGGAGAGGCACCCAGCCTCTCCTCCGAGCGCTGTCAGTCAGCGTAACATCCCACACTGCCATCGATTTTTCTGTCTTTCTACACTAATTAGACGTGTTATTACTAATCTTTGGTAATCACCACAAGGGGTTTGTGGAAAGTCTCTGAGATTTCAATCTAGATTAAAAATAAGAAACATTATCACCTCTGGGAAAATGCAGAGAAAGCACATGTTATTTTAATGTTTAAATCAATAAAGCTGTCCCGCTTCTGTTTTGTGTGAGTATTGATGAAATTTATAAAAATCCCATTTAAACTTCTCCCTGTCCATTTCCCCGCAGGGGCACGTGATTGATTTCTCGGAGGGCATCTGAGAGGGAGGGGTATAAGGAAAGGCTGTCAAAGACCCTTGTGCATTGCGGGCGGGCGGATGGCAGAGACCTGGAGAGGCTGGTGGGGGAAGGAGGAGGCTTCAGGGACCTAGTTCCTGCTCTTTTATTTCCATTTCCATTGATTCCTCTTATTAAAGAAGCCTTTGAACCCACAAGAAAGAAAGAGAGAAAATCTTTTCTTCCTTAATTAATCTCTTTTCCAATTGTTAGTCTGCAACCTTTGATTGCAAAACAAGCTGCCTGCCCCAGGCAGATTAAATCAGGAGGGGGCAAGAGGAAGGGGAGGGGAGGCCAACGCCTTAACCGGGAATTCTGTCATTGGAGAGCGGAGAAAAGAAAATTATCTTCAAACGAAGAGAACACCATCTAGCACATTCTCTCAAACAATTGAAACTAATGTGTTGACACAAAAAGAGAAATGAGCCTACTTTAATTTTCTGCAGAGACAGACTGTAATTTGTAACATCTCTGATCAGAAATTGAGGCGGCATATGGACTCAAAGAGAAGTAAAGCGCCGTTAACTTTTTGCCAGGCATAGTGGGGTAGGGGGAGGAGGAACCGAACACGTTCCTATTGCCACGGAGATGCTGGCATCAGCTACCGGGACAGCTTGTGCACGCAGAAGGGTGGCGTCGTGTACCACAACTCGGGAGGGAGGCAGCCTGTGTTTGCGCGTCTCCTGTGTGTATGGAGACTTGTACTCAGCTAGCTGCGAGGTTGGAGGGGCCGGATACATTCCTCCACTCCACCACCTGTGCCAGAGCCCCGGGCTCCAGGCTGGGCTGCCCCTCCCGATGCGTGGTGCAGGAGAAGAGCTTAACTGGCTTTTGGTGTGAGCTCAGCTTTATTCCAGAGGAGGATTCTCTCATTGCTGAACTTTCCCAGGGAAGATGAAAACTTGGCATGCTTCTAACCCCATGCCCCAAACATCTGTTTTCCCTGCAGACTGTGAGCTTCTTTAGGGCAGAAGTTACATGATCAAAATGATGATACTGTCTTGTGTTTGTAATCCCAGCACTTTGGGAGGCTAAGGCAGGAGGATCGCTTGAGACCAGGTGTTTGAAACCAGCCTGGGCAACGTAGTGAGACCTCATCTCTACAAAAGAAAATTTAAAAAATTAGCTGGGTGGGGTGGTGGGATTCCAAGCACATGCCACCATGCCAGATAAATTTTAAGTTTTTTGGCAGTGTGGTCTTGCTATGTTGCCCAGGCTGGTCTTGAACTCCTGGATGCAAGTGATCCTCCTGCCTCAGCCTCCCAAAGTGCTGGGATTACAAGGGTGAGCCACTGTGCCCGGCAAGACAAGAATTTTGATTGGAGACCCAGGTCCTGTGCTTGGCATGTCACCAGGTTTATACTTATTCATATTGATTGACTGATTGAGATAGAGTCTTTCTATGTTGCCCAGACCAGTCTCGATCTCCTGACCTGAAGTGATCGTCCTGCCTCAGTCTCTCGAAGTGCTGAGATGACAGGCATGAGCCACCAAGCCTGGCTCGTGCACATTCTTAGACTCACGTTCTGTATTTCTAGCTGTCTCTTGGACAACCTGGTAGCATCTCAAACTCAACATCCACGTGGTCATAGAACTGAGTCCAGGTGAATAGGATGAACCAGGTGAATAGGTGAACCTACTAAGTGCTGGTTCCAACTTAGGCCCATCACTTACCTTGTCAGCAGCTTGTCCAATATCCCAGCGAGGTGATATTTTATGAATGAACAAAGTGAAATTGATGCAGTGTCTTTCCTAACGACACTCAGTCATTGGGTGGCGGAGTTGGAACCGAATCTAAAACTGTCCCCTCCAAAGCTACCCCTTTTCCAACCAGGCCATGTGTCTCCTGAGCTGAGCCCAGGTCTGGCACTTGCTGATACTCAATGATGTTGGCTGAAAGACAAGTGTCTTCTTCACTTCTGTGACTTCCTCTTTTGTGTGTGTGTGACAGAGTCTCACTGTATCAGAGGCTGGAGTGCAGGGGCTGGATCATAACTCACTGCAACTATATAATAGCTTCTGGCCCCTGAACTCAAGCAATCCTCCTGCCTGCCTCCTCCCCACAACCTCCCAACTCGATGGGATTACAGGTTCATGCCACCATGCCTGGCTATGTAAAAAAAAAAATTGTAGAGATAAAGTCTTGCTATGTTGCCCATGCTCGTCCCAAACTCCTGGCCTCGAGTGATCCTCCTGCCTCAGCTTCCCAAAGTGCTGGGATTACAGGTGTAAACCACCACACCTGGGCCTTCTGTGACTTCTGACTGCTTATTGTTTTGACCTTCTAGTGTAGCTTCCAGCTTTAATGATATTCTCTTGGATAGAAAGACTCCAGTACTCCCACACCCCACCCTAAACCTTTTGAATGGACTTTAGTCTCACTCAGAAATTCCATGTCGATTAGCATTGTTCACAAGAAAGGAAAGACAGCATTCAATAGACCCACCATGAACCAGGTACTCTCCGTATTTTATTTCATTTAGATTTCTACCATCATCATCACAACCTATTTTTACAGATGAAAAATTAGTCTCAGAGAAGTTCAGTGAGTAACTTGTCCAAGTTATTGCAGTGAGCAAGCAGCCAGAGACTAAATCAGGGCCACCTTATTATTTGTTGACACCATGGCCTTCAGCAGCCAATATCACATTTTGTAAGATCAGGGACTCCAGGCTCAATACATTCAAGAGAATCACCTCTGACCCCTGCACCTTTTTTTTTGTTTGTTTTTTTGATGCTGGGTTTTTCTCTGTCACCCAGGCTGGAGTGGAGTGGCATGGCACGGTCACAGCTCATTGCAAGCTCAACCTCCTGAATTCAAGCAATCCTCTCACCTCAGCCTCCTGAGTAGCTGGGATTCCAAGCGCATGCCACCATGCCAGATAATTTTTAAGTTTTTTGGCAATGGGGTCTTGCTATGTTGCCCAGGCTTGTCTTGAACTCCTAATTGCAAGTGATCCTCCTGCCTCAGACTCCCAAAGTGCTGGGACTACAGGCTTGAGCCCCTGTGCCTGGCGAGACAGGAATTTTGATTAGAGATCCAGGTCCTGTGCTTGGCACTTCACCAGGTTTATTTATTACTTATTCATATTGATTGACTGATTGAGATAGGGTCTTGCTATGTTGCCCAGACCTGTCTCTATCTCCTGACCTGAAGTGATCCGCCTGTGTCGGCCTCCCAAAGTGCTGAGATGATAGGCGTGAGCCACCAAGCCTGGCTCCTGCACATTCTCAGACTCAAGTTTTGCATTTCTAGCTGTCTCTAGGACAACCTGGTAGCATCTCAAACTCAACATCCACGTGGTCATAGAACTGAGTCCAGGTGAATAAGATGTGAGCGGAAGAACCTGTTTCCATGCTGTGTGGCTCAAACGCAGGTGTGGTCATGTACCAACTCCAAACCCGAGGACATAGATAAGGCCTAGATCCCTCCTGGACTCCCTGGCACAGATCCTGCTTGCCCATTCTGAAAGGGTATGGAGAAGAGAAATGTGCTGCTCTCCTGTCGAAGCCACAGCGTACTAGGGCTTATTCACAGAGCAGCTTGCTTGGTCTCCTTTGAGACAACTTCTCTCCTTTTCCTCTATGAACTCCATCTGGTCCCCCCCACCCTCCAGATGACATCAAGGCAATAAAACACTAGATATATACTTGAAAGATGGAAGCGTCCTGATAATGAAATGCTTCCCATCTCAGTGCATAGAAGGAAACCAGGATGTACGGATCACTTACTGATGGCAGACACTTTCACAGATCTTATTGATGTAGTTTAGATGTGAGTGTCCTCCAGATCTCATGTTGAAATGTGATTCCCGAATTTGGAGGTGGGGCCTGGTGGGAGGTGTTTGGGTCACAGGGGTGTAGACCTCATGATGGCTTGCCACTGTCTCTGCAGTAATGAGTGAGTTCTCACTGTATTAGTTCATGAGAGAGCTGGCTTTTTTTTTTTTTTTTTTTTTAAAAGCATGGCACCGGCTGGCGTGGTGGCTCATGCCTGTAATCCCAGCACTTTGAGATGCCGAGGCGGGCGGATCATGAGGTCAGGAGATTGAGGCCATCCTGGCTAACACGGTGAAACCCCGTCTCTACTAAAAAAATACGAAAAAATTAGCTGGGTGTGGTGGCACGCGCCTGTAGTCCCAGCTACTTGGGAGACTGAGGCAGGAGAATGGTGTGAACCCAGGAGGCGGAGCTTGCAATAAGCTGAGATCGCAGCACTGCACTCTAGCCTGGGTGACAGCGAGACTCCATCTCAAAAAAAAAAAAAAAGCATGGCACCTTTTTTTTTTTTTTTTGAGACAGAATCTAGCTATGTCACTGAGGCTGGAGTGCAGTGGTGTGATTTTGGCTCACTGCAACCTCCGCCTTCCGAGTTCAAGAGACTCTTCTGCCTCAGTCTCTGGAGTAGCTGGGATTATAGGTGCCTGCCGCCATGCCCGGCTAATTTTGTAATTTTAGTAGAGATGGGGTTTCACCATGTTGGTCAGGCTGGTATTGAACTCCTGACCTCAGGTGATCCACCCGCCTCAGCCTCCCAAAGTGCTGGGATTACAGGCATGAGCCACTGCGCCCAGCCATTCCTTTCTTTTTTCCCCTTTCTCATCATGTAATGCTGGATCCCTTTTGCCTTTCACCATGAGTGGAAGCTCCCTGAGGCCTCACCCGAAGCAGATGCTGGCACCATGCTTTTTGTACAACCTGTAGAACCATGAGCCAAACAAACCTCTTTTCTTTATGTCACCCAGTCTTCCTTTATAGCAGCCCAAAATGGACTAAGACACTTAAGATTAATCATATTATTTCTCTCTTTTTCTTTTTCTTTTATTTTCTTTTTCTTTCTTTCTTTTTTTTTTTTTTTGAGACAGTCTCATTCTGCTGCCCAGGCTGGAATGCAGTGGCACAATCTCACTGCAACCTCCGCCTTCCAGGTTCAAGTGATTCTCCTGCCTCAGCCTCCCAAGTAGCTGGGATTACAGGTGCACACCACCATGCCCAGCTAATTTTTATATTTTTAGTAGAGGCGGGGTTTCATCAAGTTGACCAGGCTGATCTCAGACTCCTGGCCTCAAGTGATCCACCTGCCTCAGCCTTCCAAAGTGCTGGGATTACAGGCATGAGCCACTGTGCCCGGCAATCATGCTGTTTCTTTAAGTCAAAGTTTTCAATGACTTTTGGATGAAGTTCAGTCTTGGCTTCTTCAAAGCCTTTTTGGAGCAGGCCAGGTCAGAGCTAAAGCATTGCGCTGGCACAGGGACGCACAAACTCCTTAGTTCACTACGTGAGCCCCTCCTCAGCTGGGCCTCTGTCCACCCCTTCACCTCTGCTGTCCCCTTCTTGCTGTTTTTCTCATTTCACTTTCTGCTTCTAACCTTGTGCCTTTGGCTCAGGCAGGCCCCTCTTTGTGGAATGCCAGAGACATCTTGTCTACCAGAAAACTCGAACTCAACCTTTGAGACACTCTAGTCCATTTCTTCCAGGGACTCTTCCCTTCTCTCCTCTTCCTTCCTGTGTTTTAGACTCTCCTTTGTACAAGTAGACACAGCTACCCACGAGAGCCTGTGATTCTTAGCTATCTGCCCATAGTAGATTATGAGCTCTCTGAAGACAAGAACCTTGTTTGTTTTTGAGACAGAGTCTTACTCTGTTACTCAGGCTGGAGTTCAATGGCACAATCTCAGCTCACTGCAACCTCCGCCTCCTGGGATCAAGTGATTCTCCTGCCTCAGCCTCCTGTGTAGCTGGAGCTACAGGTGTCCACCACTACACCCAGCTAATTTTTGTATTATTAGTAGAGATGGGTTTCACCATGTTGGCTGGGCTGGTCTCGAACTCCTGACCTCGTGATCACCTGCCTCAGCCTCCCAAAGTGTTGGGATTACAGGCATGAGCCACTGCTCCCAGCCAAGAACCTTGTCTTATTCGTTAGCTTGTGTGGATCCCAGCACAATTCCTGGCACCTAGGAGGCTCTCAGTGAATATTATATGAAATGATAACCCTGACAACAGTCATGTGAGGTCAGCATGATTTCTTCCCATTCGTAATCAGAAAATCTGACTCTGAGAGATTCTGACTTGCCCAGGAACAAAGGTATCTAGTGTGAGGCTTGGGTTTTGAACATAGATCTGTCTGATGCCCAAATCCATGCTTTTTATATCCCTTTACAACTCCCTCTTGATATCTCTACCAAGTAGAGAGTGATTTCCTTTCAGAAAGAGGGATTTTCTGGATTAAGTGTGTCTAGACATCTCTCTCATCTTAATTGGATTTGTTCAGAGCAAAGCAGCATCTCCCAGACTGGTGGCAAAACTGAAATAAAAAGCAGCAGCTGCCACCTCCAGCAGCCCTGGCAGCCTCGTCTGCACAGTTCCCTTGGTGTGTTGTCCTCATGGGTTCTGGAGACAGCTCTGAATTTTCCTTTTCTTTCCCTTCCTCCCTCCCTCCCTCCCTCCCTCCCACTGGCCTTCCTTTCCTTCCTCCTTTTCTCCCTCCCTCCCTTCCTCCCTCCTTCCCTATCTCTCTTCCTTTTTCCCTCCCTCCCTCCCTTCCTTCCTTTTTTCTTCCTTTCTTCCTTCCTTCACTTGTTCTTTCTTCTTCCCTTCCCTTCCTTCCTTCCTTCCTTCCTTCCTTCCTTCCTTCCTTCCTTCCTTCCTTCCTTCCTTCCTTCCTTCTTTCCTTCCTTCCTTCCTTCTCTCCCTCCCTCCCTCCCTCCTTCCCTCCCTCCCTCCTTCCCTCCCTTTCTCCTTCTCTCCCTCCTGCCTTTCTGCCTCCCCTTCTCCTTTCTTCCTTCCTAGCACAAAACTAGGCTTTCCCTTCTGCAATTCCCACCTGGGGGACATGGGTTTATTTTGGGCATTGGCAGCAGAAAGTGCATCTTGCTGTGGCTTTCATTCTGGTGATATTTGAGCTGCACCAGCAGGTGGGGCCCGAAGCTAGTTTGGCTGCCCTCAGCCTTGTTTCTGGAGGGCCTGGAATTCAGGAATGGCTTTCCCTTTCGGCTCTGACTTTCCTCTCCCCACCAAATGTTGATTTCAATTTGCCTGGGGTCCGGGTCCATCCAGACCCTGAGGATTGGGGATGCTCTCCAGTTCCTAAACCAGCCTGCTCTGTGGCTTCTCTGAAGCTGTGGCTTGCTCATCCCAGCACCCATGCCATCAATCCAGCTTTCTCTGGTGGTCGCACTGGGCTAGGATGTCAGGCACAGGGCATGACTGTTGGGGCATAGGGCTTTTACGTCTCTGGGAGAAGCAGCTCCGATTTTCCAGCAGACACTGCAGCTGGAAACTACACACATTCATCTGCCTGCAGTTCTTGAAATCTGTTAGTTTTCTGTCCCATGCTAAACTATTAGCTCTCTGAAGGCAAGAACCTTGTTTTATTCATTGCTTTGTGTAGGTCCCTAGCACAACTCCTGGCACCTGGCAGGGCATCAGTGAATATTCGATGATAATTGTAATCCTATCAATGGTTGTGTGAGCTCCCTAGGACTAGTCCAATTTATTTTTATTTTTTATTTTTTAGAGACAGGGTATTTCTCTGTCACCCAGGCTGGAGTGCAGTGGTGCGGTCATAGCTCACTGCAGCCTTGACCTCCTGGGCTCAGGAGATCTCCCATCTCAGCCTCCTGAGTAGCTGGGACTATAGGCGCTTGCCACCACACCTGGCTAATTCAATTTTTTTTTTTTTTTGTAGACATGAGGATCTTGCTATGTTGCCCAGGCTGGTCCTGAACTCTTGGCCATGAGCAATCCTTCCATCTCGGCCTCTCAAAGAGCTAGGATTACAGGTGTGAGCCACCATACCTGGCCACTAGCCCAATCTATATGTGGGTATTTGAAAAGTGGCCTTTGGGGAGAGAAGGAAGGTGGCATGTTTTCTACAAATGCACAGAGATTTTGCATTTGGTTCTAGTGTATACTTATGTAGATTATAATACTAAGAAAGCATTTTAAATGAATAACAGTGCTTCTTATATGCCAAGTACCATGCTAATGCATTACCTGTAATTTACTCTAAGTTCTCACAGCTGCCCTTTGAGAAGGTAATATACTTATCCACGTTTTAAAAATCAGGAAACTGTTGTTTAGAGAGGTTAGAAGTCACTTAGCTCAGGGTGGCCAAGCTGAGAGTTGAGCCCAGCTCTGCCTGATGCCAGAACGGTGCCTTTCTTCTTGCTGATTCTCTACTCTGCTATCAGAGCTGATGTTTCCAGGATCTTTGATGCTGCCTCTGGCTCTGGACCCTGCACAGAGGACTCTTGCAAGAATGCATGCCCAAGCCCCCAAAGCAGAGGCTTTAAAAGAGTGAAATGTCGTGCAGTTTATTCTGATGCCAAAAGGGGATTTGAGAGAGACTTAAAGAGCAGTGGTGGCTGGGCGTGGTGGCTCATGCCTGTAATGCTAGGATTTTGAGAGGCGGAGGCAGGCAGATCACCCGAGGTCAGGAGTTTGAGACCAGCCTGGCCAAAAAAATTAGCTGGGCATTGTGGCGGGTGTGTAATCCCAGCCACTCCGGAGGCTGAGGCAGGAGAATTGCTTGAACTCGGGAGGTGGAGGTTGCAGTGAGCCGAGATTGCATCATTGAACTCCAGCCCGGGTAACAAGAGCAAAACTCTATCTCAAAATAAATAAATAAATAAATAAATAAATAAATAAAGCAACTGCACCAGCTCTTATGTGTGACTGATAAGCTCGACTGTGAACTGTACTATAGGCAGCCCGTAATGAATAAGAGAGAGATTTATTAGAGGATGTCATATTTGGTTAAGTACTTTATATGTAAGATGAGTATTTCTCTTGTACATATTACATTTTCAATGGATTTCCAACCGTTTCCAATCCATTATTTTTAACTCCTTGCATTATATTGATGGTAAATTAATTACTACAATTACAAGTCAAAAAACCCGTATTGTCCAATTATAATTTAATTCATTTTAGCTCCTCTCTTTGAGTTTGGATAAAAAGCTAAAGCACTTTAGAAAATGCTATAATTTTCTCTAAAATCCTGTCATTGGGTTTCATATTTCTGTGGTGGTTTGAAGACAGGATGGAGATTCGACAGGGGACTTGGCTGGCTCCCCAGGCAGCATCCCTCAGGCTAGTCCGGAAGCCTGTGTTCAAATCCAGCTTCAACAATCTGCTAGAATTGCAACAAAAACAATGATTGACAAGCGGGACCTAATTAAACTAACGAACTTCTGCACAGCAAGAGAAACTATTAAAGGAGTAAGCAGACAACCTACAGAATGGGAAAGAATATTCGCAAACTCTGCATCTGACAAAGAACTAATGTCCAGAATCTATAAGGAACTTAAACAGATCAACAAACAAAAAATAAGCAACCCCATTAAAAAGTGGGCAAAGGACATGAACAGACACTTGTCAAAAGAAGGCATACAAGCAGCCAACAAATATATGGAAAAATGCCCAACACCACTAATCATCAGAGAAATGCAAATCAAAACCACAATGAGATACCATCTCATACCAGTCAGAATGGCTATTGTTAACAAGTAAAAAAATAACAGATATTGGCAAGGTTGGGAGAAAAGGGGACATATATACACTGTTGGTGGGAATGTAAATTAGCCCAGTCATTGTGGAGAGCAGTTTGGAGATTCTCAATGAAGAATTGAGATACCATTCAATCCAGCAATTCCATTACTGGGTATATATTCAAAGGGAAATAAATTGTTCTACTAAAAACAGAACAATTTATTTATCTTTGAATATATACCCACTAAGTCCAGGCTTCTTTGATATACATGTGTATGCTTGTCGCAGCACTATTCACAAGAGCAAAGATATGGAATCAACCCAGGTTTCCATCAATGATGGATTGGACAAAGGTAATGTGGTGTATGCACACCACAGAATACTACACAGCCATGAAAAAGAAAGAAATCATGTCCTTTGCAGTACCATGGATGTAGCTGGAGGCCATTATCCTAAGCCAATTAATGCAGGAACAGAAAACAAAATACTACACGTTCTCAGTATTTTGAGGCTGGGCAGGAGGATTACTTGAGGCCAGGTGTTTGAGATCAACCTGGGCAACATAGCGAGACCCTGTATCTACAAAAAAATTTTAAAATTTTAGCCAGGCATGGTGGTGCAAACCTGTAATCTAAGCTACTAGGGAGGCTGAGGTGGGGGGATCTCTTGAGGCCAGGAGTTCAAGACCAACCTGGGCAAGATAGTGAGACCCTCTCTCTAATGTAAAAAGTAGCCGGGCATGGTGGCATGCATTTGTAGTCCCAGCTACTTGGGAGGGTGAAGCAGGAAAATGGCTTGAGCCCAGGAGGTCAAGGCTGCAGTGAGCTATGATGGCACCACTGCATTCAGCCTGGGCAACAGAGCAAGAGCCTGTCTCATTTAAAAAAAAAAAAAGTCTGCCATGGACACAGCTACTGGGAGAGGAGCTCTGCCAATGAAGGGACTGAGCTTCTTTTAATTCCTCCTAAATCCTCAATACTCAGCACAGCATGTGGCACCTGCTAGGCCAGTTCCCGATAACAGCTCTGTGCCCTCGCACAGGACTGCCGGAGGCCGGTACTGTCCTGGACGCTTTAGTCTTTCAGCCAAGAAATCCCTCTTTTTCTGCTTCAGCCAGTTTGGGCTGGGTTTTCTGTCATGGGAAATAAAAACGTCTTAAATGATCCAAACAGAAGACCATCTCCTTTTGAGGGATTTGGCGAGACCATCTCTACAGCTGATGCTGTCAGAGCATGACAGCCCGATGCATCCAGCTCTACTCTTGGAAATAACATCTCCCAAACCATCTCATCATGTTAATTGCACCCTGGGCTCTGAGAATTCCTCCCAGTGGACAGGTTGGTGAGCAAGGTCACCTAGATCCACACTGGCCATCAATTTCCTTGACCCATTTCTTCTTAGGATATTGCAAATGTCATTGATTGGGCCTCAGATAAGCCATCTTTTTCTCGCCTTCTGCCTGGGTCTGTCTCTTGAGATGATTTCATACATATCCAATCTCATCTGCCATGTCTTAATTTTATTAACCAAGCTCTCCACATCCTGGGAGGCCCTTGCTGTCATTTCATACTCTGCACAAATAGGAAGGTTTCCTAGGTTGATTTTCCTGTTCCCTGAAGCACCTGAAACCTGCATAAGGGATGGAGCCAACATCACTCGGCTTTGGCCAGAGCCTTTGCATCATTTTAACCTCTTTATTTATTTATTTTTTGAGGCAGTCTTGCTCTGTAGCCCAGGCTGGAGTGCAGTGGCACAATCTTGGCTCACTGCAACCTTTGCCTCTGGGTTCAAGTGATTCTCCTGCCTCGGCTTCCCCGAGTAGCTGGAATTACAGGTGCCCGCCACCATGCCTGTCTAATTTTTGTATTTGTAGTAGAGATGGAGTTTTGCCATGTTAGCCAGGCTGGTCTCGAACTCCTGACCGCTAGTGATCCACCCGCCTCAGCCTCCCAAAGTGTTGGGATTACAGGCATGAGCCACCGCGTCTGGCCCATTTTAGTCTCTTGAAGGCCAAGTTTCACTAATTGGCATACGAGGCTGGGCTTGTCTTATTACCAACTGCTTCACACCTCCCTTCCTGGTTCTGCCTGTTTTACTCTCACTGTTCCTCCCCTGGAGGGTTCCATCCCACAGTGGATGAGCATTCCAGTGTTCGGGGATCTCTTTCTGTTCTGAATCTCTGGAGCCATGTCGGTGTTGGGTACTCATCCTGCACGTGCTGTGTCTTTGCATGAGCACAGGGTCCCTCTTACTAGATAGGCACCCTTGAAGGCAGGGGCCATGTCTTAGTCATTGCTGCATGCCCAGCTCTTGCAAGGCCTGAGCAAAAGAAAAACAAAAACGAAAACACAAAAACAGGCCAGGCACAGTGGTTCACGCCTGTAATCCTAGCACTTTAGGAGGCTGGGGTGGGTGGATCACGAGGTCAGAAGATCGAGACCAGCCTGGTTAACGTGGTGAAAGCCTATCTCTACCAAAAATACAAAAATTAGCTGGGCATGCTGGCATGTGCCTGTAATCCCAGCTACAGGAGGCTGAGGCAGGAGCATCGCATAAACCCGGGAGGCGGAGTTTGCAGTGAGCCAACGTTGCGCCATTGCACTCAAGTCTGGGCAACAGAGCGAGACTCCATCTCGAAAAACAAAACCAAACAAGACAAAACAGAAACAAACCCTGATTAAAGTCAAAGACACATTCACACGTAGGAAACAAGGTATTGTAAGGATACAAAGTCAACTCCATTCTTTCCCAGGCCAATCTATTTCAGTCTCACTGGGTCCGATGACAATCTGGGATCTTCCTGCTGGTTTCTTCCAGCAAACCATGTTGTATTTATGCCTCTCCACTTTCTCATGCTCTTCTTTTTCCCGAAATTGTTTCTCTCCTTCCTGACCTGCTTCACCCTCAAGGGTCTTCCAGGCTAACTCTAGTGTGGCACGATGTGTTCTGTCTGCCTTGTGTAGCCTCACAGGAACCCAGTCTGCAAGGCTGTGTCCAGGCCTGAAGCAACCCCAAAGCCTGGTATGTGTCTTGTTCATCTCTACAGCTCTTAGGCCTAGCAGATGCCAATGAATAATGCCAGTGAATCGCTGGGGATCACCTGGCCATCACCAGAGCTCTGTGATACCACAGAGGCATCCCGATGCAGGGAGCAGTCATTTCCTGTCCCATTCCTCCTTCTCTTCTTTCTGATTAGAATTTCTCAAAATTCCTGGTTATGTACAAGGGTAGACCAGGTGGTTTTCCTGCAGTTTGACACTAATGAAAGCCGCCAGACTGCCTGAGCAGCGCTGTCCCAGGCTGGGCTCTTAATCCGCTTATTATGCCTTTCCCAGCAGGGTAAGGACACAAAACTCACTGGCCGGGGCCAGGAGGACTGTCAGCATCAAGAGAGACCCTAGAATACAATGAAACCACGTGACAATTTTTAAAAACCCTTTTCTTCCCCTGGTGTCACCAGCACATGGAAAATGCTTTTGTTGTTTACCTTTCTTTCTTGTTTCTGCAGGAGGCCTCTCTCCCACGAGACCTCCAACTAAGACGGAGCAAAACAGAGGCGAATGAATAAGAAGCAGAGGAAATGCTGAAAAGAAATAGCTTGAGAGCAGAACACAGTGGATCCAAGGATTCCGGACCTAGGCTAAGAGAAAGATGCTTATTTGTGGGACGTCTGTATCAAATCAACAGTCAGTTGGCCAGGCGTGGTGGCTCACACCTGTAATCCCACTACTTTGGGAGGCTGAGGCTAGTGGATCACCTAAGGTCAGGAGTTCAAGACCGGCATGGCCAATATGGTGAAACCCTATCTCTACTTAAAAAACAAAAAACAAAAAAATTAGCTGGGTGCAGTGGCGGGCACCTGTAGTCCCAGCTACTCGGGAGGCAGAGGCAGGAGAATTGCTTGAACCTGGCAGGCAGAGGTTGCAGTAAGCAGAGATGGCACCATTGAACTCCAACCTGGGTAACAGAGTGAGACGCTGTCTCAAAACAAACAAACAAACAAACAAACAAACAAAAACAAACGTACATCAATTGGTGTTGCATGCAGGAGTATATGCCTGCAACATAGACATTGATACACGACTTAAAAGATATACATTGACTTAAATGTATCCATTGACTTAAATGTATACGTTGACTTAAAAGAAACATCTTGTGTTATCCTATCCTGGGCTGCAAGGGGAAGATCTATTGTCAAGCTGTGAGACCTATCTCCTATTTCCACGCATCCCTTGAGGTGGCCGCTAACCATAGCGTTTTGTTTGTTCAATCCGCTGTAATGCAATTTTACTCTATACTTTAGCTTAATTGGTGGAGTGTGGAGAAACAAAGCAAATATTTGTGCAGCTTGAATGTTGCTCTTGTAATTAGGAGGTAGTGTTTCTCGGTGTCTGTGTCTGAATGGCAACACACAGTCAGGGGAATCGATTTGCTTTGGGAATCAATAGATGTGGTTTCCATTGGCAGAGAATTTGAGGCTTCCTTTTGGAAACAGGAGGATCCGGGACAGCTCAATCTCTAACGCCTGGCTCCATTTAACACGGCAACTGGGCAGCGGTGTTGTTTCCAGGCTGGCTGTTTTTTGGCCCAAGAATGATAAAAACCCTTGCCAGTGCCAGTCAGCTCAGTGTTAATCTTGCAGAAATGCACGAATGTAAAATGTGGTTCCTGCTGCCTGGACTACTTCCTCTGCTGGACAATTCCTGGGCACCCTGCAAAGCCTATGTCTATGAAAAGCCTCCCTCTGCTATCAGGTGGAGGGATCCCTTGTCCTCTGTACTCTGTCCACCACGTCTTGGAGGTAACACACATCTACAGCACTGAGCCATAATAGCCATTGCATATATATGTATATGTATTGGCCATTGCATTTTTAAGATCTCTTTGGTTGCAACTAGTAGGAACCCACTTGAGCTAGATGAAAACCTAAAAATTATTTATAGGGACATATGGGTACTTTCAGTATGCATACCGCAGTCAATCAGAGGCTGAAGTGGAGAATTCTGTCTTGTTATCACAGGAGTGAGGATGTGGCCTGTGTGCTGCCTAATCTTGCCTAGAACTGGCTGCACCTGCCATTCTTTTGCTTATACCTTTACCCTTGGTTACTGTAATTCCCTATTTTCCTATCTATCATCTATCTATCTATCTATCTATCTATCTATCTATCTATCTATCTATCTATCTATCTATCTATCTATCTTCTATCATCTATCTATGTACCTATCATTTGTCATCTATCTATCATCTATCTAATCATCTATCTATCTTATCTATCTATTATCTATCTATATCTTCTATTAATTGTGGGTTTTTTGTTGAGGACTCTGACAAAAAGATAAACTTTTACATGACAGTTTATCTGATTTCGAGTATTGTTTCCCTGAAGATTCAACCAGAGGAGACCTCAGAGGTTCTTTTCTCGTCCTTCCTCTTCCCTTTCCCAGGGCTCCAATGTTCTCTCTTTATCAAGCAGAACAAAAATGATGACATCCATGAAAGAAAAAAAAAAGGAAAATGTTGGGGGAGAGGAGGGAAAGGAGGGAAAGCAGGAGGGGTCTGGAGCACGGAGGGTCGACTCTGCTGGTCTGTGTGGCCATTGGAGGCACCCTGAGAGTCTGCAGATGAGGGGCCCCGGGAACAAGTTAACTAGAGTGGTGACTCCCTTACATGTCTGATTCCTCATTGCACAAGGACTCTGTGTGAATTGGAGTTCGTTGCTTGAAACTCCAGTGGAGAAGAGCTGAACCTGATTTATCTTTCTTTCATATCCATACCCATTTATTTGCCAGTGAGGGAGGATCCCTTCCGTCCTCCACATCCTCAACGCTGCCCTTCAGTCCAGATCACGAACAGATGCTGGGAACTGGACACCTGATTCTTCCAGTGTCAAACATAAGCGACTGGACAGAGCCACCACAAAGCCAGTGGCCAGCTGACAGGCATCCTGTGTTCCAGTATTCCATCCACATGCTCACCAATGGAGTCACCTCTGGTTCAGGGGTGACATTTGCTGTGTGTGAGCACTGTCTTAAGTTCCTTATATATTTAGTACAGCTCTGGACCTAGAATAAATATTTGATAAATGGCGAGAACCTGTGACCACTTGTATCAGCCAGGGTTCTCTAGAGGGACGGATAGATGTACATATGAAGGGGAATGTATTAAGGAGTATTGCCTCACATGATCCCAAGGAGAAGTCCCACAATAGGCCGTATGCAAGCTGAGGAGCAAGGAAGCAATTCCGAGTCAAGTCCCAAAATCTCACAAACAGGGGAGCTGACAGCACAGCCTTCAGTCTGTGGCCAAAGGCCTGAGAGTCCCTGGTGAACCACTGGTGTAAGTCCAAGAGTCCAAAAGAGGAAGAACTTGGAGTCTGATGTTTGAAGGCAGGAAGCATCCAGCATGGGAGAAAGATGAAGGCTGGAAGACCCAGCAACTCTGGTCCTTCCACGTTCCTCTGCCTGCTTTTATTTTAGCCACACTGGCAGCTGATTGGATGGTGCTCACCCAGATTGAGGGTGGCTCCGCCTTTCCCAGTCCACTGACTCAAATGTTCATCTCCTTTGGCAACACCCTCACAGACACACCCAGGAACCATCCTTTGCATCCTTCAATCCAATGAAGTTGACATTCAATATTAACCATCACACCAGCCTATCAGCCTTTTTGCTGAGGTTATGAAAAAGCATTATCGGACAGATTCAGTATGGGATGTTGTTGCCAGTTCTGGGCCAAGGAAATATATTTGAACCAATACAGTAGAAGCTGCTGGCATATTTTCATTGTCATATTCTCATAGCGTCTGCCAGTCATTGGAGGTTACCCTAGCTCCAAAGGCACTGTGTAATACTCCTTGGAACGTCAAAGGCCTTTAAGATGTAGTTAGTGCTGCACTCAACACAGGTAATAACTATTAGCCTGAAGTATTTCAAGGGTTTAGAGTCATCTCAGAGAAAACCTCAAAGATGAGTTGCACAAAGGAAATCTTTCATGAGGCCTGATGGATCCTCAGGGCTTTCAGTGAGATTCAAGAGGCTGAGTGATGGACAGTGTGAGTGTGTGTGTGTGTGTGTGCGCGCGTGTGTGTGTGTATGTGTGCATGTGCCTGTGTGTGTATGAGAAAGAGAGAGAGACAGAGAGACAGAGAAAGCCATGCTGGCTGCTCTTGATATTGTTGGTGCTGTTAATTGAAGCATTAAAAAAAAAAAAAAAGCAAAAGCAAAACAAAACAAATCTAGAACTCTTTTTCCCTTTTTAGACAAATCCAGATCCAAATGAAGACTTTAATGAATGCGCGGTAGAGGTCTCCAGTAAAGATCTCTTTTAAATACCATAGTTTTTGAAAATGACAGATGCAGATGAAACGCTTCAATGTTTAATGTCAAAGTTAATGAAAAATATAATTTGAGGGCAAGAGTGCTACTGGATAATTTCTGCAGTAGTGAAGAGTTTTAATTCTAGATGAATTCCAACATTTCAGGGGCTAAGGTGGGAGGGTCACTTGAGTCCAGGAGTTGAAGACTAGCCCAGGCAACATAGTGAGACCCCATCTGCACACACACACACACATACACACACACACACATACACGTACACACACACATACACACACACACACAATTCTAAGTGACTGTTCTTCCACTTTGCTGAATTTACTCATTCATCGATTTATTTATTTCACAGAGAGGTATTGAGTGGCTTTTGTCTGTTAGCATCTATTGGTCTCTAATGGCTTGAGAATGTGTAAAAATCAAGCGCTGCCCTCCAGGAAAAATGAGTCCAGTAGACAATTCAAATAAGTAAATGCTATATTATCTTGAGGCTAATATTCAACTTCTTTTTTGGTAGCCCAAGGGCCTTGGGGTCAGAAAGCAAGTATATAGAGAGCATCTTCTCTGTGTGGTCCTAACCCGGGCACAGAGAGGGGATGCACATATAAATAAGACTTAGAACATAGTGTTTGTCTTCTGAAAGGTAACCGGTTGGAAAGAGGAGTTGGATGAGGATATCATGTTGGCAGAGTCTGGTACGAAGGGACCATTTGAGAAATGGCACCAGAGGAGGATAAGCATTGGGATATGGAACTTCAGTGGGACCTGGCAGTTGAACACATAACCATAGGTGAAAAGTCACCCTAAACCAGTTTGTCAGGAGAAAGATGGTGGATCGGAGACTTCTGGAAGAGAAGGTGTTAATACACCACCCGGAAACAAATATATTAGGTTGGTACAAAAGTAATTGCAATTTCTGCCATTAAAAAGTAATAACAAGACCAGGTGCAGTGGCTCATGCCTGTAATCCCAGCACTTTGGGAGGCCAGGCAGGTGGATCATGAGGTCAGGAGTTCAAGACCAGCCTGGCCAACATGGTGAAACCTGGTCTCTATTAAAAATACAAAAATTAGCCAGATGGACGTGTTGGTGCACACTGGTAGTCCCAGCTACTCAGTAGGCTGGGGCGGGAGAATCGTTTGAACCTGGGAGGTGGAGGTTGCAGTGAGCTGAGATCAAGCCACCCACTCCAGCCTGGGCAACAGAGTGAGACTCCGTCTCAAAAAAAAAAAAAAGAAAAAAAGGCAAAAACCACAATTTTGCACCAACCACCAACCTAATATGATTTTACTTTTATTATAAAAGTAATACGGTTTTTAAAAAAGTGTTTCCAGAGGATATGAAAGGAAGAGTGCTCAGAAATGAAAAATAAAAGTTTTTCCCACCTCCATCCTTAGGCTCACAGTGTAGACTCAACTGAATTTCACTTTTTAGCTCTTCTCTCAGTTACCACCATAAACCTGAATGAAAAACTCTACAACTAACTTTTGATCCATAAATTTTGATGATTAATATTGCTGCCTCCCCTCCCATCTCTGTTGTATGTGTGGATTTATAATACTTACATTTTCTTCTTAAACCATAAAAATAGGTCTTCTAGGCTTTGATTATTGGTTGGTGGAAAAAGACTTAGAACTAACAGACAGCATTTACAATTGTATGATTATGTAAATATTATTCATTATAAAACTTTGAGTAGTGTGATTAGACCCAAAGAAGCATACGTAATCCTGTCATTAGGGTTGGTAGTTGCTATGCTAAAAAGCAAAAATCAATGTGAAACAGGACATGAGGGTGGCAGGGTCCAATCTGATTCCAAGGTTTGAGCGTCCAACAGGGCACACATCTCACTAGCAAGAAATTGTGTTACTCAAGAATAATACAAAAATATTTTTTCTTCCAATGTATGCATATTATTTTTTCAAATGGCTGCTAAATTGTTAAGATAAAAATACATATTAAGCCGTGTAGACCTAAGCAAAAAGGACTGTTAGGTATTCCTTTTGAATGCTGTAAAAAAATAAATTGCAGGCTAGGTGTGGTGGCTCATGCCTGTAATCCCAGCACTTTGGGAGGCCGAGGCAGGTGGATCATGAGGTCAGGAGTTTAAGACCAGCCAGGTCAACATGGTGGAACCCCGTCTCTACTAATAATACAAAAATTAGCTGGGGTATGGTGGCACGTGCCTGTAGTCCCAGCTACTCAGGAGGCTGAGGCAGGAGAATCACTTGAACTTGGGAGGTAGAGGTTGCAGTGAGCTGAGATCGCACGACTGCACTCCAGCCTGGGCAACAGAGTGAGACTCCATCTCAAAACAAAACAAAACAAAAAAAACTGCTAAGTTACTAAGAATGACATGAACTGAGAAAGTCTGGGAACTTCCGACATAACATTGATTCTAGAAAATTCCTTCTGACTCCTGTGTGGACAATGGCTGGGAGATATAAGAGCAGAAGCAGGGAGATGAGTCAGGAGATTATTGAAGTACACTTTTTCTTTTTCTTTTTTTTTGGGGGGGACAGAGTCTTGCTTTATCTCCCAGGCTGGAGTTCAGTGGTGTGATCTTGGCTCACTGCAATCACCGCCTCCTGGTTTCAAGCCATTCTCCCACTTCGGCCTCCCAAGTGGCTGGGACTACAGATGCATACCACCACGGTCAGCTAATTTTTAAAAATTTTCTGTAGAGACAGAGTCTTGCTATGTTGCCCAGACTGGATTTGAACTCCTGGCCTCAGGTGATCCTCCCACCTTGGCCTCCCAAAGTACTGGAATTACAGGCATGAACCACTGTGCCCAGCCTGGACCTCAAGTTTATATGCTGTGTTAGCTTTGTCTTTCTCGGTAACAAATTACCCTGATACTTAGTGGCTTAAAATAATAAACATTTATTATCTCTTGGTTTCTGTGGGCCAGAAATTCAGCAGCAGCTAAGCTGAGTGATCTGGCTCAGCATCCCCTGTGAGGTTGCAGTCAAGGTATAGAATGGGGCTATGCTCATCTGAAGGCTTAACTGGGATGAAGGGTCTATGTTTAAACAGACTCACATGGCTATTAGCAGGAGGCTGAGCCCCTGGCTGTTTGTTGGATTGAGGTCTTGGTTCCTAGCCACATGCACCTCTGCATAGGGCTGCTTGAGTCTCTTTGTGATGTGCAGTTGGCTTCTTCCAGAGCAACTGATTCAAGAGAGAGAAATGCACGAGAAGCCAGCATGTCTTTTAGGACCTGGCCTTGGTAGTGAAATACCATCAGGTCTGCCTTATGCTATTGGTCACACAGATCAGCCTGATACAGTGTCAGAAGAGACTATACAAGGGTATGAACATCAGAAAGGAAGAATTTTCTTGGGCTACCTTGGAAGCTGCATTCCACACAGCAAAATAATAATAATCATCAACATATTTATTATGATTATAATATAATGATTATAAATGAATGTAATGCATGATTACATTCATTTATAATTATAAAAATTATAATTTTGATTATAAAAATAATTATAAAAATTATATAATATATATAAAATGATTATAAAAATAATCATTATTATTATTATTTTCAGACAGCGTCTTGTTACCTAGGCTGGAATGCAGTGGTGCCATCATGGCTCACTGCAGCCTCCAGCTCCTGGGCTCAAGTGATCCTCCCACCTCAGCATCTCGAGTAGCTGGGACTACAGGCACGTGACCAAGTCCAGCTAATTGTTTAAGTTTTTGTAGAGATGGGGCCTTTCTAGATTGCCCAGGCTGGTTTTGAACTCCTGGCCTCAAGTAATCCTCCTGCTTCAGCCAATAATATGTTATGTCACTGGTTCTGGGGAGGGTTGCGGTTTCTAGGGAGGAAAGTACTTAGGGGCAGCAGCTGTCAGGAGCACACACACCAAAGTGAATTTTGCTCTCAGCACAAGGGCTGTTCACCTCTCATGCTACAGTTTTCTTGCTGGATGTATTCCTCCAGGGTCGTCTGGGGTGTCAGTGCAAATGTAAAGACAACCTACCGACTGCTTTGTTTTTCAGGGCATTGAGGCTGAAAACTGGGAGAGTTGTGTTCTTAATGTTCTTAAGGAATTTTTTCACTACCTGACTGGAGCTTATAGATGTCTCAGGGATCACCCCTAACAGCAGCTCTCAACTTTGGGTGCACAGAGGAATCTCTTGGGGGCTTTAAAAAATATGGAAGCTAGTGTCCCAGAACCAGTAATTCTGAACTGATTGGTCTGGGGAGTAGTTTGGGCAATGAAATTTTAAAAGCTTCCAAAAAGCTTGAGAATCACTGAACTGAGAGAGAACCACTTAGAACCTCTTGCTTCTGCGGGCAAGAGGCTGTGAAGATGGAGCATTTCCCATCTCCCAGGTACACAAATGTGCAGAGGGCTACCGCTCTCTGAAGGATGGGGTCTGTGCGTCTCAGCTCTAAGCAGTGGCTCATTCAATGGTTTCCCTCTTTTAGCTGTTGAATTGCATTTTGGAAATCCAGTCAGTCGAGTCAAAAACATCAATTAGAATCTGTTCTTCCTTGTATTAAAGTTTTATTTTATTTTTTCTCTTTAGGGCTAAAGAAATTGGTTCCACATCGCTTTTAGACGATACTGACTCAGTTAAATGCAATTTCAATGAATGCTATATTGCTTAATTAGACAATAATATCAAAGAAATTGACCATTATATCTGGTTATTGACTTTTCAGATGGCCTGTATTACCATTTATATTCTTTCCAGTTGGGTTTTTAAGCATGAAAATAATTTATTGAGGGATTGTTCTTAGAAGCTATTTTTAATAGCCTAATGGCTTTTTAATTTTCAAATCGTTTATATTCATCAGCTGCAGCCAAGAAAGGGCTCAGATTGCCTCTTCCTGCATGGCCGTTCCTTCCTCTTCAGTTATTAATTGGTTTTACTTGGATGTAAAGCTGTGGGAAGCAGGATTTCCACCCTATTTATGATGTCAGAAGGGGCACACCATCAAGGAAACGAACTTTGGGCTGGAAGCCACAAAAATAACTAAGAAAACCCAATGTTTATTGAATAACTGCTCTATGCCAGGCAATTTATGTAGATTGGATTGCTTCTAATCCTTTCAGTCATTCTATAATGTCAGCGGTATTATCTTTTCTTAGTAGAATGGGAAATGAGGACTCAGGTAAGTGGAATGTCATCGTAATCATCATTACTGTCATCACCATCATCATTATCATCATCATCATAATTATCTTCCTCCTTATCATCATCATCAAGGCTGACGCACATTGACAGAAGGCCATGCATCCCAGTTTACGTTGTGTCTCTGTGTAATTTTTAGTAGTGTTTCTTTTTGCTTTTGAAATTACCCCAATTAGGACAAGAGAGTAAATGATCACTCTGCTTCTTGGACCCTTGACAGTTGCCAGGCCCTGTGTCAAGCACTTCATATGGATGACCATGCTCAAACCTCCCAACAGCCAATGGGTACTTTTATTACCCTTCCTTTATAGATGGGGAAACTGAGGCACTGTAAGTCAAGGTCAAGGTGAAGACACTTGCAAAAGTCACAGAGCTGATTCATGATGGAGCCCAGCTCTAAGCCTAGGCAGCCTCATTTACTCTCCATTCTCTTTCTGGTACACCAAGCTGAATATCAATCAATATCACAGTTTCAAAAATCTGGACCAGGGTGAAAGTTCCATGAGAGTATTTATTGGGCGAAAATAGCAAAAACACTATTATAACCACAGGAACATTGAGTTGTTTTGATGTGGTGGAACTCTATTATGAATAAGCAGCAGGAAATCACATTTTCTGGTGTTAGGCTCTGTAGAGGAAACACAGACTCTTTATATTGAATTAGCTAGAAGAACTTGTGCTTTGAAAGCCGTGGGGCAGCTGGACAGGATGCACACAATCCTCTCAATTCCTACGAGCTTAATTAGACAAACTCATTGACTGTCAACAGCCATGATTATTTTCCTGGGACCTCAGACTGCCTTAATACAAATATAGCATCCAAAAAAGGGTGGCAGAGGCTCCTGGGTCCTGTATGCAGCCACTTATAACTGGAGTGCTATGTCCAATTCAGAGTATCATGCTGCAGAGGAACCAGGAATGAAGTGGGGTGTTTTTGGATGAGGGTGACCAGCTGGTGAGGGGGAATGAAAGCCAAATCCTCAGAAAAGCTTGGGAATGATTTGCTGCTATTCGGTCAGGGGAGAAGAAGGCTCAGAACAGGGAACCGAGAATAGGCACTTAGAATTCAGAGGGGATATCCTATCAGACATATTTTGTACCATCTCAGAGCTATCACTGATGGGGAGATGGTAGCTGCAGGAAATAGCATCATCTCCCTCTCTGCATTTGTTTCTAGCTCCTGGGAGAGAAGATAGTGGTATAACTGGCTGGACTGGGTGACATGTCAGTCTGTCTTTGTAACCTAATTGTGACACTCCTCACCATAAGGCAGTGTGAACATTTACAGAAGACGGTGATGTTGGCTGGGGTCTCCAATCCCTTGAGACCTAGAGAAGATGGACTTGAATCCCCATCTGCCCCTCTGACCATACGAAGTCCTTGCTGAGACTTTTGCAAATTCCTGGAGGCTTTCTATGTTTTGCTCTCTACTGGCTGTGAGGCCCTCTTCCTTCACAAAGTGGTTGGACCATCTTCTAGGCTGTCTTGCTGTCTTCATTCCACACATAATTAGCTTGAATCCATGGTAATGTTGTTTAAACAGACAAATTACATTCTTTGCAGAATGAGTTTATGCTGTGTGTTTTGGTCAAGGAAGGGCAGAGTTTTTGTTAGTAGACTTTAGTGGTCCTTCTTGTCTCTGCAAAACTGCCTTTAATTAAACATTAAGTATCTTACAATTCTTAAAATGACTTTGGCGATCCATCGCTAGGGGACTTTTGCTAACCTTTGATTATAGATTACTTGCTATTTTAATTTTTTTTGCCCCTTTCTTTTTCATTCTTTTCAGGATCAAAATACTTATATAAGGTATTTTGGCTATTTCTCTCATTGCCCATTCCCTACTGACTTCCAAGTTCTAACACAGTAGTTTTGGCCATGACCTATGGTAAGAATCACAGCATACCACGATTCAAAACATTTATACAATACGTAGTCTTGCTACCTCTGATGCACTAGGCCTATTTTCTATTCTATGCAATGCAATGCAATGCTATGATAGCCTATCTTGTCCTATCCCATCACATTTCCATTCCATTTCATTTAAAAATTTTAGTCATGATTCACCAAACTGATTGCAACCCACTGATGTAATAGGACTTGAAATTTTCAAACCACTGCTCCTAGTTTTCTTTTTTTTAAAGTCAAGTGATTTTCCAAGTACTTTTCTGTCACTGTTTTGCTTATGTGAGTCCTAGAATGCAAATCTTTCAAAGACAAGGCCTTGCTTTTGAATTCCCCACACTAACTAACTAGTCTGATTCTAAGCACATAGCAGGGTAAAGTAGATATGGCGTTTATTGATCAGTGGAATGATGTGGGTCCTCTAAACTTCACTGAAACCAGAAAGGGACCCTTAGGACTGGAAACACAAGAATAGGTGCCCTCTGCAACTATAATACATTAGAGATTGGGTGGAGAAGCCCTTTGTAAGTCATAATGTGCTCCTCAAAGCCCAGTTTATTTAAAGGTATTTGTTCAGTGGATTTACATGGAACCTCATTCCTGCAGGATTTGCCGCAGAAATTAGAAACACGAGACATACTCCTGACCTTGAGGAGTTCAGGAACTGACAAAGAATTAATTCATAACACAGTAGAATGAATTTACAACAGCATTGCCTTAGTCTGTGTTGTATTGCTATAAAGCATCCCTCTATAGCAACACAACACAGACTAAGGGAACACTTAGTTGTCTTAGTGACAACTGGGTAACTTATAAAGAAAAGAGGTTTATTTAGCTCATGGTAACTCAGACTATACAAGAGGTATGGCACCAGCATCTGCATCTGAGGGTCTCAGGCTGCCTCCACTATGGTGGAAGGCAAATGGGAGCCAGTATGTCCAGAGATCACATGGCTAGAGAGAAAGCAAGGTGGGAAGAGGTGCCAGGGTCTATTAAACAACCAGCTCTTAAGGGAGCTAACAGAGTAAGAACTCACTCATTCCCCCAATTCAGGGCAGTAATGTATTCATGAGAAATCTGCCTTCATGACCCAAACATCTCTCATTAGGCCCCACTTCCAACATTGGGGATCAATTTTCAATATAAGGTTTGGAGGGGACAAATATCTAAACCATAGCAAGTGAGATTAGTGTTGCGCTAGAAGCGTGTATGTTGTGAAGCTGGAACCCAGACAGGGTTAGCATGGAGGAGGTGCTATTTGGACAAGGTCTTATAGGTTGGATTGGTATTAGTCAAAGGGAAAAAAACATTTTAGTCAGAAGAGACAGTATGTACAAAGGTCACCAGACTTAAGAGCGGGTTGCGTTTTGGGAAATGGATGTTGGTCGCAGATGGTTGGTGTAAAGGGTATAATGTGCGGGGTGGTCAGAGATAAAAGGCTGGGGTTAGGTTGTAAAGGATTTTGACCTTGTATGGAAAGCTATCTGATGATTATCAGAGGGAAGGGTAGAGAATAGACCCAAGGCAGAGAGGCTTGGGGAGGGCAGCTGGTTAGGAGATGAAGGAACTCTGCTTTCAGCATCTGCACCAGCTAGGCAGTGACGTCAGGGCATGGCTCTCTTGCTGTGGAATCATTAGACAGTTTCTGCTGTGGCAGTCAGGGATGTGCCCTCTACCCAATCTGACTTTGATCTGGCAGTTCCCTTGGAGAGTGTCAGCCAAGAGTGGAGGAGTCCTGCATGGCATCTGCCAATCATCCTAGGAGGAGGGAGAGGAGAAGAAAGTGATATCCGCAAGGTGCTTTTGCTGAAATGATGTAAATATCCAATGGCAGTCTCATGTTGAATGGGTGGCCAATGATTCCATTCATGGTGTAAGCTCTCTTGATGATTAGGCAGTTACTATAAACAGCCTGCCCAAATTGGCTTAATCAGATGCAGCCTTGATTTTGCCAAGGGAGAGATGTGTATGATCACACTGTGAGATAGGGAGAGAAGAAGAGGAATTATTAGTTTGATGTCCTAAATGTCCATCACTGGGCACTTAAAAAAAAAAAAAAAAAAAAAAAAAACAGTCGGCCAGGTGTGGTGGCGCACGTCTGTAATCCCAAAACTTTGGGAGGCTGAGGTGGGCGCATCACGAGGTCAGGAGATGGAGGCCATCCTGGCTAACATGGTGAAATCCCGTCTCTACTAAAAACACAAAAAATTAGCCGGGTGTGGTGGCGGGCGCCTGTAGTCCCAGCTACTCGGGAGGCTGAGGCAGGAGAATGGCATGAACCTGGGAGGTGGAGGTTGCAGTGAGCTGAGATCACGCCACTGCACTGCAGCCTGGGCGACAGAGGGAGACTCTGTCTCAAAAACAAAAACAAAAAAGTCATGTTAAAAGAAATAAAACCTTAATGCATATTAGCCATAATATTACATGGTATTATAGAATATACTACATATTACATCCATCCTGTCTCTCAGTGAACTTTAATTGTGATAAACTTATAGAGGTCCACAGCAAGACACATAATCAAACTGTGGAAGGAAAAGAGAATCGTGACAGTAGCAAAACAGAAATGATTTGTCAGGTACAGTGAACTTCAAAAAGATTTCCTGTTTCACATTGATTTTTGCTTTTTAGCCCAGCAACTACCAACCCTAATAATAGGGTTACATATGCTTCTTTGGTTCTAGTATGTCTCAGATCGTCCCGAGAGTTTGGAGGTCAGGCTTCTACTTTCTGCTTTCTATAGAAACCAGAGAGAGCAGTAAGGGGTGTATCAGGCTGCAGCAGAACCCCTGCCTGGGCATGCCTCCTTATTTGGGAATGTGGTGCTGGGTTCCCTATTTTAGCTTCTGCCCTGGGCACCGATATAGTGCTTGTTTGCAGCAGTTCTGTATCTGTTCACTTGCATCACTATCTTCCATGGTCCAAGCTGAGCCAAGAAATGGGGAGAAGATGGGATGGGGAGCGGGGGCTCCACTATCTCATGATCCAGAGCCTTGACCATTTTCCCCACACACCATCTACCTGGGGATCTGGGAATTATTTCAGGCCTTTAACAAACAGGCCCATTGCATACGTTTTCTGTGGCAAGGTAGAACTGGTGTCTATCCCTAGGAGGTCCCATATCTTGAGGGAGGAGGGAATGTGGTAAAGGAAAAAGGGGATGAAATGAGGATGGGAGGACTCAGCTTTTAAGGGGCACAGATAACCTCTTCCGGTGACTGAGACTTGTTTGGCTTTCCTCTGGTAACCAAGAAAACTTCTCAGTACCCTTTTAACTGGGAAAGAAGTCTCTCCATCAGCCCCTCAGCCACCACCACCCTGCTTCTGCCACCTGCCTCTTGTAGACCTACACTAACAAATGCCACAAACTTCCCCTCCATCACCGGGCCCTTCTACAACATCTATTTGCCTGACCTTGTACATTTGTTGGGGGTTCGTGTTTGGGAAGGGCTCTTTTATTCAGAGACTTTATCTTTCCCACAATTTAAGGGCTAAAAAGCTTTACTTTTATGCAATGGTGGTGATATTGCCTGTTACTTGGCCCAAGAAAGAGTTGGCAGCAATATGCAGGCTTCAAAAAACATTGCAGATTTTATTTGAGTATGAAAAATGAAGTTCTAGAACATTCTGCTATCTGCTCATTTAGGGAAGAGAGGGCTGAGACCTAAAGGTATGTTATTGATCAACCACCTGAGAAAGGCAAATTTCTGACCTTGCCAGGAATTTAATAAATGACAAATGAAAAGATCAGAGGCTTAACTTCATTTGGATCTTAAACTATCCTTACTTGGGTCCTTTCTAGGTGTCACAAAGATGGTGATGCTGACAAGAATTCCTAAACAATCATTCTCTGTTGTCACCCACCCCCATGCAGGAAATTTATAGCCACTCTTAAGTTGCTCCTGAATAGAAGCGTGAAAATGCAGAGGTTGTCTTGGGTCTATGAGTAACACAAGCTACCTGCTAGTTTCCTTCTTCCTGCTTCAGTGGGCTGTGCACACATCTCTAGGACTTATTCATGTCTATTTTGGCACATCTAAGGCTGATGCTGGCCAAAGGCTTCTCTCTGGCTACTGTCTAGTGGTGAGTATGTCCACAACAAAGTTTAGGGTATAAATGCTTGCTGTTACCCATTGTAGTCAGCTGAACAATGATCCCCCAAATAAACCAGGTCTCAATCTCTGGGACCTGTAAACTTAAAGTTTACCTTATTCAGAGAAAGAGTCTTTGCAGATGTAATCAAGTTAGGATTTTGAAATGGGGAGATGATTATGTAGGTGGACCCTATATTATGCAATCATATGGTGGTTTTTTTTTTTTTGAGACAGAGTTTCGCTCTATCAACCAGGCTGGAGTGCAGTGGCATGATCTTGGCTTACTGCAAGCACCACCTTCTGGGTTCAAGCGAGTCTTGTGCCTCAGCCTCCTGAGTAGCTGGGATTACAGGCTTGCGCCACCACACTCAGCTAACTTTTGTATTTTTAGTAGAGATCGGGTTTCGCCATGATGGCAAGGCTGATCTTGAACTCCTGACCTCAGGTGATCCATCCACCTCAGCCTTCCAAAGTGCTGCAATTACAGACGTGAACCACTGCACCTAGCCACATGTATCCTTATAAGAGGGAGGGAGAGGGAAATTTAACACATGCAGAGAAGGCTACAAGAAGATGGAGCAGAGACAGAGATTTGAAGACGCTGTTCTTAAAGATGGGAGTGATGTGGGCACAAGCCAAGGAATGCTGGCAGCCACCAGAAGTTGGAAAGGTGAGAAATGAATTCTTTCCTAGAGCCTTTAGAGGTTGTGTGTCTCTGCCAACACCTTGATTTTGGTCAAGTGACATAGATTTTTGACTTCTGACCTCCAGAACTGGAGTCCAGAAGGGTATTATTTTAAGCCACCTAATTTGTGGTCATTGGAAACAAATGGCTGCTGACATCTACACAAGGACTTCCAAGGCCAAAGTTGAAGGTCTGATATTTCAATACCCATGCTAGGATCTGTTTGCAGGCATTCATGGCTCATTGTCATCCTACATGAACTTCACAGGAGATCCAGACAATTCTAACTCACAGATACTAGCAGATTTGGCTAATCTAGAAAGCCAAGCCAAACATCAAGACAGACAGGGCCTGAGGAAGGTTGCATTCTCAACAGAGGTCATGAAAGAAAGACGACAACTCTGCCTTCTGTCGGCAGCTGCTCCCCACTTTTAGCTCCTTGCCACACTCTGACAACCCATATCCTATTGCAGGGAATGCAACATGATCAGGAAAGAGAGGCTACATTAGCCTTCCATTGAGATACTGACTTCGAACTCAGACATGCCTGTTGTGGGAAGGCTCTCTTTCTTCTCCTTAAAAGTCACTGGATCACAAGACCCTCAGCCTGACAGTTGAATATTTGTGTCTCTATGGCCAGCAGCTATAATCAGAAAAGACCTTGAATTATGCATACCTTGCATGTTAATTTGGGGAAAGGTGGAATGGCTTTGTTGGATACATGACAGCAAGTAGGTAGAGAGGGTACTGTGACCTGGTCAGGGGCAAGTGGTCATTCCTGTGCCAAACAAAGCCAGGCTGGCTAGTGTTTATTGGCCTTTTGACTACAATATCCCCTCCTTAGGACAGAGGCAAGAGGTCCCTGTGGAGACGTGGGCCAAGGGCCCATGATCATGACAGGCAGCTGTCTCTGCTAAGAATATTTCCTCTTCTGAGTTGGTCGTTGCCCTGGAATCAGATTTTGCAGTTTTTTCCCTGGTAGCTTCTCTATTCAGTTGACCATTAGAAGGCAAATCCACCAATCTTCTACATATCGGATGTCTAGATGCTGAGGCTCAAGCTGGGATCCTTCTTTTATATTTTAGAGACAATGTAAAATCCTGCCTCTACAAATGAATGCCTCTTCTGCCTCACTGATCAAGGAAGAACAGCCTGTGGTGATAGACAGGTCATAGTGACAGTGTGGAGAGCTTCAGAATTGGGTATCTAATGCTGGACATTGGAATAGTTTGGGTAGCCATTTGCTAGTATGTCTGTTGTTAACCTTGCCTAAATTCCTAAGGTCTGGGGGTAAAATGCTCCTTACTTTGCAGTCACTGACCCACTTTAAATTTGTTAAGCCCAAGATTTGTTATCAAAATGGAAAATAGCACTGGCTTCCTGCCTTCGTCCTCCTTTAGATGATTAAAACCAGCTTCCGTGAGCAGAATTTCTCCTTCAATGTTCCCCATCATTCTCCTCCATCACCTGCACTAACTGTCAAATGATATTTTCTCTTGGCCATGTCTGTACAAGGTCGAGTTTATTCATACCATGAAAGTTTTATGAGTTGAATTTTTAAAATTTATTTTAAAATTTTGAAACAATCGAACTTAAAGAACTGGTGAAGGTTCAACTAAAATGATTTTTTTTTGTTCTGAAACAATGGAGAATAAATTGTCTACCTGATGCTCTCTTATTCCTGAATATTTTTGTGTGTCATTCCTAAAAACAAGCGTGTTCTCCTACAGAATCACAACACAAGGATCACAATCAGAAAGTCAACATTGATGTATGTCTATCATCTAGTCCTCAGACCATGCTCAGTTTTGCTGATTGTCTCAATCATGGTTTTCTTCCCAGCCAGGATCCGGTGTTGCATTGAAATGTGAGGTCTCTTTAGTCACCTTTGGTTTGGAATGGTTCTTCCTCAGTCTTTCCTTGACTTTCGCAGCTTTGACATCTGGGCTGAATTTTGTTTGTTTGTTTGTTTGTTTGTTTGTTTGAGATGGAGTCTCTCTCTGTTGCCCAGACTGGAGTGCAGAGGCACGATCTTGGCTCACTGCACCCTCTGCCTCTTGGGTTCAAGCAATTCTCCTGTCTGAGCCTCCCAAGTAGCTGGGATTACAGGTGTGTGCCACCATGCCCAGCTAAGTTTCGTATATTTAGTAGAGATGGGGTTTCACTATGTTGGCCAGGCTGGTCTTGAATTCCTGATCTCAGTTGATCTGTCTGGGGTGAATTTTTAACCACCCTCCACCTCCCTCATCCTCAGACTTTGGCTGGTCATTGTGAGAAAGTCATTATCCTTAAAGAAATATTTTCCTTGTCTTGCTTCACCTCATCCTAGCCTTGAGAGCAACTTGGGAAGAACACTGGACTGGGAGGTCAGAAACTTCTCTTCCTACTTTGACTTTCCCCTCACCATATTGCCCCTGTGTTGCCCCCCATGAACTGAATTTACCCTTAGTGAGATCCCAAGGACTTCTGCGCATTGTCAGGAGAATAAAGTACCCATAGATCTTAAGAGTGTCCACTAGAGAGAAACTGCTGCTATTTCATTACATAACATAGTGTCCCCCTCACTGTAGTATTAAGAAACATATCCTTTCCTCCAGTAATTTTTTTTTCATTTTATGGACATTGTTACCTGCTAAGGTGTCTTCTTTCACAATATTTATGACAGTTGGCTTGTGGCAGTAAATGTGTGAACTGTTTTGATGTTTTCAACCTTACATTCACTGTATCCTTTATATTTATTCCTTTTTTCTGTTTGGCATTATTTTTACACTCTTTTAAGATGTCTTATATAAATAAGCAAATCCCAGTATACAATATTTTATACATCAAGTTCTGACTCTGTAAAATCAACAAACTCTGGTTTGTTCCTCACAAGATGGCTGCCCCCATGCATGCTCAAGATGGCTGCTACTTGCACATGCTCAAGATGGCTGCCACCCATAAGTGCTCACTGCATGTTGAGAGATTAGATCTGTGCCATTTGAAGGCAGTAGGCTGGGCCTTCCACCCTGTTTGCCAGATACCTGAAATAGACTTCAGTTTGGGATTCAGTAAGCTGTTTTGCAGCCATGGCTAGCATTTGATTAAAGTCACTGTCATGTGGGGTCTATGGACAAGCATCTTTTCCTTGCAGACATCCATTCTCAGGGAATGCTGTTACCACGCTGTTCTGCTTGGAGCATTTGTGTTTTAGTCTTGTGGGAGTCCTGAGCTTTACACTCCACTCAAGAAAGAAAGGGCTGATATGATAGACAGACAGACAACACTGTCACCCCAGCAGAGCCAATATTTCCTCCCACAGAACTCCAAATGATAGGAGTCCCGGTACCTGGAGTTCCTGCTACAACAGTAGAGACCTGACACATAGGCACCACCCATTCAGAGTTTTAGCTTTACTTGTCTTATTGACTTGAAAGCATCTGGAGGCAACAGATGCGTGCATCTGAAGATGCTTGGGGACAAGATGTGTTAAGGAGTGTGCAAGGGTTTGCTAGGTCAACAAATCAAAGCAGCATGCTATAACCTGCCCATGGATTGTGTGTGTAGGGACTACTGTCCCTGACCTGCAGACAAGACAGGACTTTGCAGTCAAGCTACTGGACACAGGTGGGGGGAAAGCAGGTTAGTGAAAGGGGAGTGTAGAAATTTCCTGTGGCTACTGTGACACAATACCACAAATGAGGAACTTAAACACTGTAAGAATTAAAGAAAGAGGAAAGAAACATGAAAGGTGGCTTGATGGTTACGACAGGCTTATTTTAGAGAAAACAATCCTGAGAGGAGCATCTGGATGCGTTAGGTCAGAGGCACACTCTCTTACAGACTAAGAGTTTTTAAGGATTTAGGGTGGAAGAGTTTATCAGAGGCTTGGACTGCTTCTGTGTCTCTTTGTTGTGCTTATATGGGAGGGAGAGTTGTGTGTCTGTTCCCACACATCTTTCTGCAGCTGCAGGCACATCCCCTGAGTCTGCTTTTTGCTTTTCTACCTTAGTGGATTTGAAGGGAAAGGAATGTACTTATTAAGGCCCACTCTTTTACTGGGGCACATTGTATGAAGGTGAAGTTTGGCAGTTACCCAAGAGACGTTCCCGCCACCTCCCTCTGTGCCCAAGCTATCTTATCTGTGTTTTACTATCTGCTCTTTCTGGCTGCTTGTAGTTAGAAAAGAAGTGATTTCCTTGAAGTGCATGAGGCTAGAAAGGGAGCTGGAACTTAAAGTGGCAGTGTTTGTCTGAGATGATGGTGCTCCTGCTCTGTCAAACATCAGGAGTTTTTTCTCTCATGGTTCTGGAGGTTAGAAGTCTGATAAATCAAGGTGTCAGCAGGACCACACTCCTCCAAAGGCTCTAGGAGATAATCCTTTCTTGTCTCTGTCAGATTCTGGTTGCTCCAGTTGTTCCTTGGCTTGTGGCCCCATCACTCCAATCCCTGCCTCTGCAGTCACATGGCCTCCTGTTACGTGTCTCTCTCAAAATTAATCCCTTTGCCTCTTTCCTTTAAATTTTTTTTGTGGTTACAAAGTAGGTGTCTATATTTATAGGGTACGTGAGATATTTTACGACACAAAATAATCACATCAGTGTAAATGTGTGCAATGTGAAATAATCACATCAAGGTAAGTGGGGTATGCATCACCTCAAGCGTTTATCCTTTGTATTACAAACAGTCCAATCATACCCTTGTAGTTATTCCAAAATGTACAATTAAATTACTGTTGACTGTAGTCACTCTGTTGTGCTATCACAAACTAGATCTTACTTATTCTATCTAACTATATTTTTGTACCCATTAACTATGTTTTGTACCCATCTCCACACCCTTCCTAACTCCATAACTACCCTTCTCAGACTCAGGTAACCATCATTCTCTGGGAGTTTGATTATTTTAATTTTCAGCCCCTACAAAGGAATGAGAACAGGCAAAGTTTGTTAGTTACATGCAAAGTTGATTATTCCACTCGATAATCCAGGATAAACTTCTCTAGAGATACTTCATTACATCTTTTGCCACAGAAGATAATATTCACTCTTTTGCCATATGAGGTAATATTCACAGGTTCTGGGGAATAAGATATGGATGTATCTTTTTGGGGGCATGCTATAGAGAGGAAATCTCTAATCTTATTGACCAAATACAAACATGAAGTTAGAGGAGGCTGGAGATGGGGGCAAAATTGATTTAACATATTCCTGTTTTGAGTGTGTATTTTATGTAGTGCCTTCTAATCTCAAGTATAAATTAATATTCAGGAAATAATCACTACATTAGATTTGGTAAGGACCATAGTCAGGTAGGAAAAAAAAGTATCCTAGTGTTTCACTGAAGCTTCTGACATCCCTGACCATTTTGAGTTCATTATCTACATCAATGTGCATTCCTGAATGGTAAAATTCATTAATTTGGCCAGTATTGAAGCATCTTTATAAGAGTTCAACCAGTTACATATTTCAGCAATTCCATTTTTCTACAGTGAGTTTAAAATGGTTGTCAGTGTTTCAGTTTTGTTCTTAGTTGTAACAGCTTGGACTTTTAAAAAGTTATCCAGTAAGGATCACCACTTGTCAAAAATCAGGTTTAAGAAGATGTCATTTGATTTTGTGCAAACCTCACTTCTCAAGTCACACCAATTTCTTGTTTGAGAAAAGCATTTGGTCATAGATCTGTGACTTGGCTAGTCAGGTGGCTTATACTTAAAAGCATTATTTTTTTGAGAAAACATTTTGTGTCTATGTTTTTGCTTCAACCCTCCAGACTTTTAAAGCAAAAAAAACCATGTTTCATTGGTATTTTTAGTTTCTAAAAAAAAGTACTTGTTGCACTGTTTTTGCTTCAGATTATTTAAAAGCCCTTTAAATATTAATATATTGAGTAAATGGTTCCGCAACTACACTAATCTGAGTGGGTATTATTATCCCATTCCACTCACGGGAAGACTGAGTCCCAGAGGTCTCAGCTGAGGGAAAATTCCCTTATTAGTATCAGAGCTGGAACTGAAATTCAGATCTCCTTACTCTTAGGCCAGTGACACAGATGGCACAGGGCTTCTGACACGTCATCTCAATTTTACAAGATTCTCAAGGTTTGGAAATGCCTTAGAGACCTCGCTATTAGCGATTTGCAGGGATAGACAAACTGCAGATAAATCTTCCTGTGCATCGACTTAAAAAAAAAAAAAACACCCACTAGATTTTCTGTTCGGTGCCAACATTGACAGTTTCTTTCCTCTACAGACCTACATGAATTGATGACATCAGCTCAGCCCCAGATCAGTGTCTTCTTGGGCTGTTTGGAATGGTTGTCTCTTCCACTGTCCCCTTCAGTGTGCATTGTGCGTGAGAGGGGACACCTGAGTTGTTGGACTGATGTCCTCTGTGGGGCTGGTGAGAAGTCCGGGGCATGCTTCACTCCGAACAGGTCGATCTGGGGTGAATTATTAGCTGCATGCTGACTTCTAAGTGGAAATCTATATCTTGCCTAGTTCTGCTCTGTGCAAACCTTGTCATCTTACCTTGTGAATATTGATTGCATTTAAACAGGTTTTTTGCCCCAGGCCTGGTCAAGGCACCAATTAGATGTTGACTCTCATGCCGCTTGCATAAGGCTGTCTATGATTATGGATATGGGACTGGTTCCAACATGCAGCCCTTTCAGACAGGAAAGATGCTTTAGCCTGAATAATTTATTGGAAACCCCTTTCTAGCACAAAAACAAGAGTAGAGTGAGCTCACCGAGACGAAACGGCAATTCATCAGTATGTTGCAAGTTCTCCTTTCCCTGGTCCCATTCTGTCTCCTCTCATATGCTCGGTTTTTACTTAATAAAATAAATCATTTGTTTGCAGGTTGGGGAGAGATTTCTCAGGCAACATTCTGAATTCCCGACAAGAAAGGTTGAACCACATGATTTATTTTGATATAGCAAATGACGGAACACATATTTGGTGATTACAGGAGGATTTTGCTTCTTTGGCATCTTTGTACTTAATTCTTTGTTTGTGAACCTTCAAAAGCAAAATCTTTTAAAAAGCACATTAAAAAAATAGCCTGCCAGGTGCAGTGGCTCAGGCCTGTAATCCTGGCATTTTGGGAGGCCAAGGTAACCAGATTGCTTGATTCCAGGAGTTTGAGACTAGCCTGGGCAACTTAGCAAGATCTGTATCTCTACAAAAAAAAAAAAAAAAAAAAAAAAAAAAAGGCAAATGTGTTTTTAAAACTTTCCCACTATTTTTTAAAATCTAGAAAGATTGAAAATTGAGAAAACATAGAGAATAATTGAACAAATTATAGTGCCCCTCACATCCACAATTAAAAACTAGAGGTCTTAGCATAATGGTTTTAGATATTTTAAAAAATGAAAGGTAAATTTGAAGTTTCATATTTATCCCTTCTTAATATCATTACGCTTTTTCTCCAGGAGTAAACATTATCTCATATATATATATATATAAATATAAAATATATATATATATATTTTTTGAGACGGAGTCTTACTCTGTTGCCCAGGCTGGAGTGTAGCGGTGCTATCTTGACTCACTGCAACCTCTGCCTCCTAGGTTCAAGGAATTCTCCTGACTCAGCCTCCCGAGTAGCTGGAATTACAGGCATGTGCCACCACACCTGGCTAATTTTTTGTATTTTTAGTAGAGACAGGCTTCACCACGCAGGCCAGGCTGTTCTCAAACTCCTGACCTCAAGTGATCTGCCCACCTCGACCTTCCAAAGTTCCAAAGTACTGGGATTACAGGCATGTGCTACCATGCCTGGCTAATTTTCGTATTTTCGGTAGAGATGAGGCTTCTCCGTGTTGCCCAGGCTGGTCTCAAACTCCTGGGCTCAAGTGATCCTCCCACCTCGGCCTCCCAAAGTGCTGGGATTTACAGGTGTGAGCTACTATGCTCGGCCCTGCAACTCTTTTTCATTCATGGTTTGGTTTATGGTAGCTATCCACTTGATGCACCTCAATTTAATTAATTTAACAATGAGCAATTTTATGTTGGGAGATACTGAAATGTATTTAAACTTTTATTTTTGATAAAAATTATTGTTTCTAATTTATTGCTACTATTAGCAAGGTTGCTAAAAAATTTCTTAGACATGTATAACCTTTGAGTGCTCATGAGAAAATCTTTTTAGCATAAGCGTACACGTAATTATTAAGTTTAAGTTTTAGCAGACTTTGCCAGATTGCTCTCCCAAGGGGATGTATTCTGTTACAACCCCTCTGCTCTAGTGAGGCTTATAGTTTCCACTTCACATTTCATCACATTCTCATTAACATTTGATCTTGTGTGATTTTATCTCATAGTTTTAATTTGTGCTTCCCTGACCACCAGTGACACGAGGATGAATACTGCTTGATTTGTTATTACCCACTCAGGACCATCCCTCCTTTCTGGATTGCATTTTCCTATCCTTTGTTCCCATTTGTAGTTGCTTTGTTTATCTTTACCTTTATAATCTACAGAAACTCTGGATACTAATTTTTGTTGGTTATGTGGACTGTGAACATTTCCCCCAAATCTGTTGCTTTTAATTTTGCCTGAAGTAGGATTCAAAAACAATTAATTTTTGATCTATTTAAGCTATGATTTTTTTTCTGTTTAAAAACTATGTAGAAATCTCTACTGTAGGTCATAAAATTATTTTCTAATATTTTCTTGTAATGACTTTCAGGTTTATCTCTCATGTTTGTATCTTTAATCTACCTAGAATTTATTTGCTTATTTATTTGTTTGTTTATATTTGGCATGGGGTGAGCTGCTGCTCCAGATCTGGACAGCCTCTTCCCCAAGACTTCTTGCTGTGGGTCAGAAATAATCCTCTTCTGTAAGTCACTGTTGGTTGAATTTTCTATTACTTGTAGCCTAACACCTTCCAATTGCTACACTTATTCTCTCTCCCCACTCCTTTTAGAATTCTCCTTTTATGTATCTTGGAGCTTATAGTGATTTTTTCCATTTTTCTTTTCTATTTGTGTGTGTATGCATATATACTGCATAATGCATATGGTTTTTACAAAATTCAAATTGCATAGCTAAGGTCAAAACAGCTTGTATATGTGTATATATATATGTGTGCCTTATTTTGGGAGATTGCCCAGCTGTGTATTTCAGTTCACCAATTCTCTCTTTGGCTAGCTCTAGTCATCTGTTTAAACTCTCCATTGCCTATGTTTCTCAAATCGCTGTATTTTTTTTACTTCTACAATTTCCAGTAGTTCCTTTTTCAAATCTACCTTTTTTTTGTTTTCATTATGTCTTTTTCATGCCTCATAGACTCTATTTCTTTCTCCACATATGTATATTTCAAGTAAACTTATTTTAAAGTTCCACTCATATTGATTTATTATTTATGGTTTCTTTATGGCCTTTTATTGTTTGCTGATGATGTCCTATAGCATTTGATGTCTTCAAATGCTGTCTGGACTGTATCTTCAGCATGAACCATTTTTTACACCTGTGGCACATACTCTGGCTTGCAGAGACTCTTCCATGAGAATTTTCATAATTCCTTCTATTGGGGCTATGAAGAAAATCTCAGGGCCAAAGTTTTACATTTGCATCTAGCTTCATTTTTTTTTTTTTTTTTTTTTTTTTTGTGCCTTGTAGGCAGTCAGGTTAAGAATTCTGATCTCACAGTCTCAGGCAGGGCCAGTTGAGAGGTTGAGGGGTTCTATTTCTTAAAGGCTATTGGTTTGAGTCAGTGACGAAGTTCTTCTAATTCCATTTCAAGGACAGGAAAGACATTTACTGGTGACTGGCTTCTGCTAAGGGGTTCAGTTTCTGCTCCTGTGCCAAATGTGGAGACTTGGCTTCAACTCCTTCTTCCATGGAGGCTTTAAAACCTCTACCCACATAGGCATATATCTGGTTTAGCTACTCCCATGGCCAAACAGTTTCAACTCCTACTCATTGCAATGTTTCTGGTACCCGCAGGTACTCATTCTTGCTTTTGGGCTTAGCTATGCATTTCGAATTTTGTAAAAACCACGCACATTATGGAGTATTCCTATGTGGTTTCAGAGGGAGGAGGGCTTCATGTATTCGTACAGTCTGCCATCTTGACCTGGAATCTCGTCCATTTCTTTATCAGTAGTTTCCAAGTTGCACAAGGGGTTGTGCTCTAAATATTCCTTTGTACGTTACCAATTTTGAAGTTAGCATATATTTTCCCATTTAAAGAAAGGGATATGGTGATTAATGAATGACAGTGTAAGCTTCACTGCTTGGACAGGTGAGCTTCGAGGTTTGAGTTTCATTAGGAGAAATCCAGGTAGCTTCAGGATGCATTCTACACCATTCAAAATCTAGCTTTCAGTCTTTCAGGTCCAGAAATGCAATTTATTTGCACACCAATTGCAGATCCATCTCTTAGAAAGTGACTCACTGAGACAGCAGAGCCTGAAGTGTAAAACCAGAATGCCAGTTTTAAAGGTCACCATGGGAACTACCACTGCTGAGAAACTGGACACTTAAGAGACTTCCTGCATCACATTCTCTCCCTGGAGGCAAGCTCGGTGAGGAGCCATATAACCATTGGGAGGTCTCCAGTGGAGCATGGAACCTAAACAAAGAGGTTTTTAATTATGTGATATCGAAAGTTTAATGGCTTCAGGGTCTGACAGCTTGCTGAGTCATGTCTGTAAGGGGACACTTTTGCCAGTGGGACCATCACATTCAAAACCCCTGTGATAAGACATTCCTTCCTCTGGACAGAACTTAGGCAGTCACTGCCAACATTTATTTCCCTGAAAGTCTTGGATCAAGACTGGGATATTGCAGAGTGCCCTAGGTCACCACTTGTCTTCAGGATGTCAGGCCTGTCTCTCAGGCAACAAAAAGGATGTTCTTTTTTTTTTTCTTTTTTTTTTCCTGACAGAGCTTACTGCACTCTCTGTACATATTTAGGCCTGCTTTGTTCAAAACCTGGTGACTGGTGAATATGAAGGACTCTCAACCAGTTGTGTTCTCAGGACACAGGTAGGCCTCTAGTCACCCTTGGGGCAGGGCTATATTCTGGTTGAGTGTTGATAATTGAGACCACCTGCATATACAAAGCTCAACTATCTGTACTGAGAACTGAGACTATCTGTGTGTTAACATGACTTTATTAAACTGGTCCAGGAAATTCTTGCTAAGAAAGATAAGACCACAAACCAATAAATATCTTCACTGCTCATATCAGAAAATTTCTGAAAACCAATTTATTGAAGAAATAGTTTTCCCCTTGGGGCAAAACAGCTCTAATATGGTTTGGCTTTGTGTCCCCACCCGAATCTCATCTCAAATTGTAATTCCCGGGTGTTGAGGGAGAGACCTAGTAGGAGGTGATTGGATCATGGGGGCAGTTTCCCCCATGCAGTTCTTGTGATAATGAGAGAGTTCTCATAAGATCTGATGGCTTTATAAATGTTTGACATTTCCTCCTGTACATGCTCTCTCTTCTCTCTCCTGCTGCCTTGTGAAGAAGTGCCTGCTTCCCCTTCCACCATAATTGTAAGTTTCCTAAAGCTTCACCAGTCATGCAGAACTGTGAGTCAATTAAATCTCTTTCCTTTATAAACTACCCAGTCTCAGATAGTATCTTTATAGCAGTGTGAAAATGACTAATACAAGCTTGATGATAAAATAACTGTATTCTTATCCAGACTCTCTGTGCCCATCAATTCTAAATTATTACAACATGAATTTTTCGCAATGCCAGTAAGATTGCCACATTGAAAGGCCCAACTGAAGTCTCTTAAGCCCAGACTCCTGAGTCTTATAAATATCTGCTTCTGACTTTTGTGTTGCTTCTGAGACTCTCTGCTAAGATGATGCTTCTCTCTGACTGCAATAGATCAATAAACCTAGTTTTGCTTCATCGACAGGTAATGCTGGTGGTATTTTAAGGAGGGTCTGCAGTCAGGAGTGTGGTTGCTGGAAGCCAGAGTGCTGTATGTCTATCACTATCTTCCTGTTTTCTATTGATCAGTTGGTACCTTTGGATTTGCAGACAACTGTTACCTGGGACCCAGGAGATGCTGCATTTGCTCACCGTCCTGCCCTGCCAGTTACTTTGGACCATCTTTGGCGACTCACATTTTCACTCCCCTACAATATGTTTGGTCGATTTTTAGCCCTTGCTTTTCTAATCATCTGTTTCACAGAGGCTGCAGAGTAAGCACCTATAGATCACACACATGTCCATGACGCCTGGCTTGTGACAGGGCAGGGTGAAAACTACTGGGTGGGAGTCATAGGTTCTAAAGCATGAAATCATAAGGCTCTGGACTTGGGTGTATTGGGTGACTGGAAGCAGAGTATGAGAAATTGGGTAAGGGAGCATGAGATAAGGGGGTAAAGAATGGGTAAGATTGGAGCACCCCTAAGGCATTTTGAACCTTAATGAAGATAATTTGAATAGGAAGTAGACTGAGCCTGCTGTAGTTACCTGTTGCTCTCCAAATTTAGAACAAATGACCCAAATTTTGGAAATTGAACAGATATAGTACTGGGGTGTGATTTTTCTCATGAGGGCCTTAGGGGCAGACCATTCTCTAGTGGATAGGAGTTGAATTTCCTTTGAAGTGAGCAGAGGGTCCCACCTTCAGTCATCCTGGGAAGAGATCAGCTATATGGCAAGAAGGGAGGAATCAGAAAACAGACCCCCGATTTGAGGGAGAAAGTGTCAGTCTGCCTTGCTCTAGAGATAGAAATGAACCTGGGGTCTGGGCACAGTGGCTCATGCCTGTAATCCTAGCACTCTGGGGGGTCAAAGCAGGCAGATCAATTGAGGCCAGGAGTTCAAGACCAGCCTGGCAGACCTGGTGAAACCCTACTTCTACTAAAAAAAAAAAAAAAAAAGAAAAAAAAAGAAAAAAAAAATTAGTCAGGTATGGCTAATTTTAGCACGCACCTGGGAGGCTGAGGCAGAAGAATTACTTGAACCTGGGAGGTGGAGGTTGCAGTGAGCCAAGATCGCACCACCGCACTCCAGCCTGGGCAACAGAGCAAGACTCTATCTCCAAACAAACAAGCAAACAAACAAACAACACAACAAAACAAAACAAAAAAGAAAGAAAGAAACAAAAAGGAAAGAGAAGAAATGAGCTTGGCCTGAGTTCCAGGGCTTGGGGACTCTGGACACATTTCCACTGGTGGGGCCGAGTGCTCTGGTCACAGGATAGCAAGTCAGGATGGTTTTGGATGCTCACAGTAGGCTTTTATCTGTGTTGCTCTCTCTGTATATTTTCCCCAAACCTTCCCCAGAGTCTCAGACAGGCCTAGTCTCAGCTTTACTATGGAGAATTCTGTAAAAGCTCTCCTATATGCTGGAGGAAGTGTCAAAACGGAAGGGGCAATCTCCCCACTCCTGAAACCACAGTGCTGGGGAGGTCAACTGTGTTCATCCATCTCAGAAAGGTCACCGGCAGCACAGGAGCAATGTAGGGGATTAGATGTCACTGTTGGGTGGAACATACTTACATTACACCTCTTCATTTAAAAATATGCAAATGATGATGTCTAGCGTTGCTTTACAAGTATGACTAAGATATCGACTATCTGCTCTCCCGGCCCTTATAGAGTAGACCTCCACTGTGGTTTTCCCCAGTCCCTATCTTTGCCTGCAGGCAAGGCTGGTGCTCAGTCAGACACACACCTATAGCTCCACTGCCACTCCCTGATGAGCTTGGTTGGGAATCCCTCCTGATCAGTGGTTAATATTTTGAGCATCAACCCTGTCTGAAGTGTTAGCTTGGAAGAAAGTGGAGTGAGGGGTAAACTTGGGATACATTTTCTTTCCCAGGAGATTTCTTTTTTGTTTATTTTATTTTATTTTATTTTATTTATTTATTTATTTATTTATTTATTTATTTATTTATTTATTTATTTTGAGACAGGGTCTTGCTCTGTTACCTGGGCTGGAGTGCAGTGGTGTGGTCTCAGCTCACTGTAGCCTCGACTTGCTGGGCTCAAACCATCCTCCCACCTTAGCCTCTTTAGTAGCTAGAATTACAGGCATGCACCACCACATCCAGTTTTGTTTGTTTGTTTTTTTTTTTTTTTGTAGAGATGAGGGTCTCACTATGTTTCCCAGCCTGGTCTCTAACTCCTGGGTTCAAATGATCCTCCTGCCTCAGCCTCCCCAAGACCTGAGATTACAGGCATGAGTCACCATGCCTGGCTCCAAGAGATTTCTTAAAGGAATAAATGATCAGGCTGGAGGGAACTTTCTGGAGCAGTGGGAGCCCCCAGTAGGACCCTCTGAGTTTCCCTCCCTCACTGCACCTACTCCTCCCCTCTTTATTTTTATTATTTATTTATTTATTTATTTTGAGATGGAGTCTCACTCTGTCACCTAGGTTGGAGTGCAGTGGTGCGATCTCAGCTCACTACAACCTCCACCTCCTGGGTTCAAGCAGTTCTCGTGCCTCAGTCTCCTGAGTAGCTGGGATTACAAGTGTGCACCACCACACTAGGCTAATTTTTGTATTTTTAGTTAGACATGGGGTTTCATCAGGTTGCCCAGGCTGGTCTCAAACTCCTGACCTCAAGTGATCTGCCTGCCTTGGCTTCCCAAAGTGCTGAGATTACAGGCGTGAGCCACTGTGCCTGGCCTCCTCCCCCTCTTTAGCCATGGCCAACTTTGGTCAAGTCAGAGGGCAGGGCTCCTTCCTGACCATGCAGGAAAAAGAAAATGCATGCTAATCCTCAGGGAGATTGACTGGCCCAGGAATATCACTGGCCAGAACAAGATGGTAACTCCCGGTGCCCTTGCCATCGCCATCTACCTAGACTAGGTGATATGGTTTGGCTCTGTGTCCCCACCCAAATCTCACCTCGAATTGTAATAATCCCCACATGTCATGGGAGGGATCTGTGGGAGGTGATTGAATCATGGGTGCAGGTTTTTCCCCAGCTGTTCTCGTGACAGTGAATAAGTCTCAGGAGAGCTGATGGTTTTATAAAAGGGCAGTTCTTCTGCACACACCCTCTTGCCTGCCACCATGTAAGATGTGTCTTGCTTCCCCTTCGCCTTCCACCATGATTGTGAGGCTTCCTCAGCCATGTGGAACTGTGAGTCCATTAAAGCTCTTTCCTTTATAAATTACCCAGTCTCGGGAATGCCTTTATCAGCAGTGTGAAAAATAGACTAATACACCAGGTGAACTAAAGGCCTGGATGTGCAGATGCCACTGGACATATCACCTCCCCAGGGGGCTGCCATGGAAACTTTGGGCATCCCAGGCTACTAGCCAGGCTATAAGCTTATTCACATTAACCCAAACTCCTCAGCAGCTTCCCTGTATCACTGCCCACCACTTCCAAAAGTCCTCATCGAGCCATATAAACAGATTAAACTGATTAAACATACTTCCCCAAGAGTCCATTGGGTGTGATTTTTCTGTGTCCTCTCTGGCAAGCACCAGCATCTGTGACTGTGTAGGCACCATGCCAACACAGACACGTGACTGTAAGAATTGAGCGTGTTCTTAGTCTTTGATAATGAAAATCTTAGCATTTTCACAAAGTATGAAATTAAAAGGTGTTATCTCTTTGGAAGTTGACATGAGACACAAAAGTGTTTATAAGAATTGCGCAAACAGGGACATGCTTTGACAAAATCTGCTTAATTCTTCCAAAATTGGTGTTTAGTAGGGACAACAACATGTTTTTTCCCCACAAAGCTCTATTATTACTCTCATTATGTGTTTTATCTTAGAATAAAGAGAATGCATTTGCAAAGAAAGATGTGTGTATAAGTAAATAAAATATTTTAAATTAAGATTTTTCTTATTACTAGTTTATTTCTGTGGAACAAAGTAGGCTACATCAGGTATAGCTGGTTATGATGTAAATTTCTTCAAGATAGTGTGGTAGATTGCACAAATGGCTACAAATTCTTCTCATCCCTGCATCCATGCCATCCTCATATCGACACTGTGATTGGCTTTGGCCAATGGGATGTTGGCTAATGAGATGCAGGCAGAAGCTTGAATAGTGCTTGCACATTGGAGATTGTCTTGGGAAAACGTGACCACTAACATGTGAAATAGCCCAGGTTAGCGTGTTGGATCATGAGAGACATATAGCGCTCTAACCCTGGTCACTTTGGCTGATACCCAGTCAACTGTCAGGCATGGGAGTGAGACCATCATCAGCCAGTTGAACTCAGAGCTCATTCAAGACCAGCAGAACTTCGTTATGCCTTCCTGAAACTTAGACGTGATGTAGGAGGTACAGCAACCATATTGTGTCCATGAAGCAAGAAGCACTCACTAAGGCATGACTGAGCAGAAAGGTAAGCAGAAACTAGGGTGAAGGCATCACGGAGCTATAGCACCAGCCTTAGAAAAGCCTACCTCTTCACTCCTAGTTGTATGAGAAAAAGAAAATGTAATTTTGTTCTGCCTGTATAGGTTGGCTCTCTGTTTTATGCAACCAGTATTATTCCTAACTGAAAGACTGATTAATTAAAAAAATAGTTTTACCTGAAGAAGCTTCTATAGGAGCACTTTCTCCCATCTCTCCACTAATTAGGACAAACAAAAGGAGACTGGGAGCTCTGAGGACCCAAAAAAGACTGAGAGGCTTTCTGGGTTGATCAATAAAATCTAAAAAGGGTGGCCAGACGTGGTGGCTCACGCCTGTAATCCCAGCACTTTGGGAGGCCAAGGAGGGCTGATCACCTGAGGTCAGGAGTTTGAAACCAGCTTGGCCAACATGGTGAAACCCTATCTCTACTAAAAATACAAAAGTTTGTTGGACGTGGTGGCGCATGCCTGTAGTCCCAGCTACTCAGGGGGCTGAGGCAAGAGAATTGCTTGAACCTGGGAGGTGGAGGTTGCCTGAGCCAAGATTGTACCACTGCACTCCAGCCTGGGCAACAGAGGGAGACTGTGTTTCGAAAAAAAAGTCTAAAGGGCTTTTAGGGTTAAGCAGAAAGACAATGATCAGAAAGTGAGTTACATAATTCTAGTAACCAAGAGGGGGAAAGAAAAGGCAGAAGCAATTAATGATGAGGAGTCAGGAGGCAGACTAAGCTACCTTAGGGGATACCCAAAATCTACAATTTTACCTATATTTTCTTCATGCCCTTCTTATGATTCCATGGTCCATGCCACTGTTTGATAAAGGAAGCATCTTAGCAATCGATAACCCAAGCCCAGTGTAGGCAGGGATAAGTTCATCTAAAATTACCTACATTGGCCATGTGTAGTGTCTCATGCCTGTCATCCCAGCATGTTGGGAGGCTGAGGTGGGAAGATGGCTTGAGTCCAGGAGTTCAAGACCAGCCTGGGCAACATAGCAAGACTCCCATCTCTACCAAAAAAAAAAAAAAAAATACAAAATATTAGCCAGGAATGGTAGTGTGTGTCTGTGGCCCCAGCTACTCAAAAGGCTGAGGTGGGAGGATTGCTTGACTCCAGGAGGTGGAGGTTACAGTGAGCCATCATGGCACCACTGCACTCCAGCCTGGGCAACAGAGTAACACCCTGTCTCAAGAAAATTAAGATTAAAAAAAAAAAAAACCTACATCAAGGTAATCTTAAATGTGTGAATGATGCCATAATAAATGGACTTAGCAGACTGAAATGGGCAGGGGTCAGCTAGATTCTTGCCTCTGGTTTGCCTCTTCTCTAACTGGAGAGTTCCTGGCCTATAAAAGCTGCACTCATTTGCCCCAGGACTGTCAGCGAGTAAATGTCTAGGGTGAAATACCTCTTTCGTTGGTGTCAGCCTGGATTCCAGCAGCACATTTTGCAAACACCTGAGCTTCCAGCCTTTGCCTTCTGTTCCCTCTTCTCTCCCTGCCTGCAATAAGCCAGGTCCTTCCCTTTGCCTTTCATTTCCTAAAGCACAGTCTCCTTTCACTGCCATGCCCCTGTGATTTACCATGTGGGAGCATCCCAGGGAAGCAAGTAAGACATCCTTCATTTTCATACCTGACATACAAAGAGCCATAAAATAAGTCTCTGAAGTCAGACTGAAGGGCCTCTTGATTAAGAGTTAAATTGCAGATATGATTTACTCAATTGGAGCTTGAGGAAACAAGGGATGTTGAAGATCATGTGATTGGCACGTTCACATTTCTGCCTTTCTCGTGTGTCCAGATACCTGAGGAACCGGTGTGGAGAAGAAGAAACGTCTGAACTTGGGCGTGGACTGGGGAGGAGCTGAAGATGGCAGGCATTGGCTCATCTGGGGTTTACTTTAGGGAAATATGAGTTGGGAAGCTCTTCTAAGGTCAGTTTTGATTAAGTGAAATCAGCAGGATAGGGGTGAGATAAAAGATGTTGGAGGCGGGTGGAGAACATCTTGAAAGAAATAGGAATTCAGCTTCCAGAGTTCTGGGCTTCACTTTGCCACAGATGAGCTGCGGGAATCCTGCACAAGGATTACTGAATGGATTTCAGTCTCTTGACCTACAAAACAACATGGGGCTGAATTACATGAAGATCATTTTGACTGACTTAGGAAAGAATGAGAGGTGAGGAGGAAGAGGTAGCCAGTACAAAGATTTTTGTTTTGTTTTGTTTTGTTTTGTTTTTTGAGGTAGGTTCTCACTCTGTTGCTCAGGCTGGAGTACAGTGGTGCCATCTCTGCTCTCTGCAGTCTCCCAAGTTCAAGCGATTCTCCTGCTTCAGCCTCCCCAGTAGCTGAGACTACAGGTGCACACCATCACGCCCAGCTAATTTTTGTATTTTTAGCAGAGATGGGTTTTCGCCATGTTGGCCAGGCTGGTCTTGAACTCCTGACCTCAGGTGATCTACCCGCCTCTACCTCCCAAATCGCTAGGATTACAGGCATAAGTCACCGTGTCCAGTCAAATTTTATCATGAAGAGTAGCTGAGAATGGGCCAAGAGTTGGTGGGAAATGTGGAATCAGGATAGGGTATCTTTAAATTGAAGATAATGAAACATGTTTCTATGATTTAGGACAGAGGTATCAATTGAAGCTGCAGAAAGATAGTGGGTAACTGTATTAGGCTGTTCTTGCATTGGTATAAAGAAATACCTGAGACAGGGTAACTTATAAAGAAAACAGGTTTCATTGGCTCATGGTTCTGCAGGCTCTACAGGAAATATGGAAGCATGTGTGTCTGGGAGACCTCAAGAAGTTTCCAGTTATTGCGGAAGGCAAAGAGGGAGCAGGTACATCACATGGTGAAGGCAGAAGAGATAGAAAGAGACAGAGAGAGGGAGAGAGAGAGAGAGGTGGGGGTTCCCCACACTTTTATTATTATTTTTTATTTTTTTGAGATGGAGTCTTGCTCTGTCACCCAGGCTGGAGTGCAATGGCATTATCTCAGCTCAGCCTCCTGCCTCAGCCCCCCAAGTAGCTGGGATTACAGGTGCCCGCCACCACGCCCAGCTAATTTTTGTATTTTTAGTAGAGATGGGGTTTCACCATGTTGGCCAGGCTGGTCTTGAACTCCTGACCTCAGGTGCTTCACCTGCCTCAGCCCCCTCTGAAGGGGTGGCCTGCCCCTTCACACCTGTGGGCGTTTCTCGTTAGGTGGAACGAGAGACTTGAGAAAAGAAATGAGACACAGAGAGACAAAGTATAGAAGAAGAAAAAGTGGGCCCAGGGGACCCGTGCTCAGCATACAGAGGACCCACACGGTCTCTGAGTTTCGATCATTATCTTTACCATATTAGAAAAGAGAAGTGGCAGGATAATAGGATCATTGTAGGGAGAAGGTCAGCAGTAAGACATGTGAATAAAGATCTCTGTGACATGAATAAGTTTAAGGAAAAGTGCTGTGCCTTGATATGCATATGCAAATATCTCCATAAACCTTTTTAGTGCATAAAGAGCAGCATTGCCGCTAGCACGTCCCACCTTCAGCCCTAAGGTGGTCTTCTCCTTTCTCAGTAAATAGAACATACAATCGGATTTTACATCGAGATGTTCCATTGCCCAGAGACGGGCAGGAGACAGATGATTTTCTCTATCTCAACTGCCAAGAGGCCTTCTTTCCTCTTATACTAGTCCTCCTCAGCACAGACCCTTCACGGGTGTCAGGCTGGGGGACGATTAGGTCTTTCCCTTCCCATGAGGCCATATTTCAGACTATCACATGGGGAGAAACCTTGGACAATACCTAGCTTTCCTAGGCAGAGGTCCCTGCAGTGTATGTGTCCCTGGGTACTTGAGATTAAAAGAATGGTGATGACTTTTAACCAGCAAGCTGCCTTCAGGCACTTGTTTAACAAAGCACACCCTGCACAGCCCAAATCTGTTAAACCCTGAGTCACCACAGCACATGTCTCTTGCAAGGACAGGATTGGGGGTAGGGTCACAGATTAACAGCATCTCAAATACAGAACAAAATGAAGTATCTTATGTCTACTTCTTTCTATATAGACACAGTAACAGTCTGATCGCTCTTTCTTTTCCCCACATCCCTCTAAGTGCTGGGATTACAGGTGTGAGCCACTGTGCCCAGCCAGAACTTACTTATCACCAAGCAGATGGCCCAAGCCATTCCTGAGCAATCCAGCCTCTTGATCTAACACCTCCCACCAGGCCCCACCTCCAACATTGGGGATTACAATTCAACATGAGATTTGGGTGGGGACAAGCATCCAAACTATATCAGTGACTATAGTAATAAAGTCATTGAGTGGGTGAAAGGGAAGGAAATGTAGGGCTCAAGTGGCTTTTGATAGCATCAGCGACAATTCATCCCCACCGAATGAGTGGCAGAATATGTGGGCATGAGTGTCAGAAGACAGCTGGATTTGATCATGGAAGAGGGAAGTTGTTCTTATCTGATAATTCCTATTTAGCAAAAACCACAAGGTGATGCAGTCAGCCCAGGTGGTAGGAAGTATTTTGGAGGTTTGACAAGGAGGGAGTCGTGATGGCATCTCAGAAAGTGAGAAGGGGGAATTGATAGGATATAGGCAGGGTCGTTGGTCTGTGTTGAGCACTGATTTGAAATACATGGTCACATTTTTTTTAATCCAGTCTATCATCGATGAACATTTGGGTTGGTTCCAAGCCTTTGCCATTGTGAATAGTGCCACAATAAACACACGTGTGACAAGTTGATGGGTGCAGTAAACCAACATGGCACATGTATATCTATGTAACAAACCTGTACGTTGTGCATATGTACCCTGGAACTTAAAGTATAATAATAATTAAAAAAAAAGAAATACATGGTCACAAATTTAAAGTGAGATCACTTAGCATAACTGTGGCATTTCTTTTCTAGCAGTGCTCAGCTGCCTAAGGACAGGCACAAGAGAGGTGAATGGTTGAATTCAATGAGAAATGGCACATCCCAGTTGAGTAACTTTGCCATGGGAGATGGGCAGAAGAGGTGTTTGCAAAGGAACCATTATACTGAGGAACAAGTGGAGGCAAGTGAGGACCTGAGAAAGGTGACAGACGATGAAAAAGTAGTAGAATGAATGGATCGCCAGTCTCCAAAGATATCAAAGTGTTGGTATCCTGGGATTTTAAAGTAAATGGGCTGGAAAGTGGTGGTCAGGGAAGTGCACCTTGATGGGAATTTGAACTTCTTCCTTCATGGTTCATTTTGCAGATGGAAGATGGGTGCTCGTGAGTCTAAGGAAGTGGGTTCAGTCTTGTTGAGGTACAGTCAGCCATGCCCTTTCTTTCTCCTCGGTTTTTACAATATTTATATACCTTGCGTGAATAAATGGACAAGAGGATGGGTCAGTGTAGCCCATTTTTACTATTGCAAAGTGAGGTCAAATCACATATACCATTCACCAAGTCCAGCAGTAGTATATGCTGTCATGTAGATGTGTTTTTAAAAGGTTTATTTTGTTGGGTTAAGTGGAGAATCATTGGTTTTTTCCATGCTCTTCTTATGATTCCCTGGTCCATACTACTGATTGATAAAGGAAGCTATTGATAACCCAAGCCCATACTTTAGACTCATCTAAAGTATGGCAAGTGTTGGCACCTCATCAGCATAGGAAGATCTTAAGATCTAAACAGCAACCCCAAGGGGAAGGTTGGTAGGGCACATAGACCCGCGTGCATGTATACACACACACACACACACACACACACACACACACACACATTCTCTCTCTCTCTCTCTCAAAGATCCTTTCATAAAATTGTTGGGTTGGTGGGGAATGTGTAGATCACCATTCTGTGCATCTGTGCATTTTCCAAAAATGCACCCTGCAATATTTCTTGTACCTGCACTTTGCAACTGCCTTGACTGATAGAACGTGGGAGAAATGATGTTATGGGACTTCCAAGATTGGCTCAGAAAAGGTGGTGTGAGCCTGGCTCTTTGTCTCAGGATTATTGCCCCTAGAACCCCAACAGAATGTGCTTCCATTATCCAGATAGTGAGGTCACACTCCTGGAGAGGTTAATATCTAACCCTCCTCCTGCATTCTCCATCTTAGAAAAAACACCACTAGTGACTCAGTCGCCCAACTCTGAAACCTTGAGGTCATCGTTGGTTCCCTCCTCTCTTTCACCTTCCTCAACAATTCAGTCAGTGTATTGGGTGAATACAGGAGTTAATAAATGAATGAATGAATGAGTTTTCAATTTTGGTTCAGTTTAGCAGAGTTTATTAAGCAACTGGGGCCCCTTGGGTAGAAAAACATTATCTCAGTTCCTCTCATTCCTGTTTCAAGTAAGAAAATAATTCACTCTAACAATTATTTGAAAAGCTAAATAAATACATGAATGTATACATTTGATTTATAAAATGTCTTATAAACTTAAACGTACTTTCATTACACTTACCTTGGTAAAGGATTGCAAGTTACTTAAATAGCATGAATTTGGCTGGGCTTGGTGGCTCATGAGTGTAATCGCAGCACTTTGGGAGGCCGAGGCACGTAGATCAACTAAGATCAAGAGTTCAAGACCAGCCTGGCCAACATGGTGAAACCCCATCTCTGCTAAAAATACAAAAATTAGCTGGGCACAGTGGTACACGCTTGTACTTCCAGCTACTCGGGAGTCTGAGGTAAGAGAATCTCTTGAACCCAGGAGGGGGAGGTTGTGGTGAGCGGAGATTGCACCACTACACTCTAGTCTGGGTGACAAAGAAAGACTCCGTCTCAAAAAAAAAAAAAAAAAGCATGAATTGGTTGATAGCACATCAGTCATTGTTTGAGTACACTCATTCAGAGTGATGATTATCCACACATCTATTGACGCTTTATATTCAAAATACCTTGTAGACACGTCTTAATTTCCAATTATTATAACTTTATATACCAAATATTATTAATATAAATATGCATGATTAAGCAGCGTGGGCTTAAGAGTTAACCTTCAGCAAACTAAACTGATAACTATGGACCCACACTAATGTGAGTAATGTATAAAATGATGATTTAGAATTTAAAAAATAGCAGCAACCGAAAACTATAATTAACTCAAAACAGGAGTATGGTCACACACAAACACACACACACACACACACGCACACACTCAAAGGTCCTTTCCTAAAATTGTTGGGTTGGAGGAGAATGGATGGATGGCTCATCACCACTCTGCCTGTCTGACAATGTTGTATTTTCCAAAAATGCACACTGCAATATTTCTGGTCCCTGAACTTTGCAACTGCTTGACCAATAGAATGTGGGAGAAATTATGTTATGGAACTTCCAAGATTAGGTCGTAAAAGGTGATGTGAGCCTGGCTGTCTCTCTCAGGATTCTTGCCCAGGAAACCCCAATAGAATGTGGGAGAAATGGGCTGGGTGCGGCGGCTCACGCCTGTAATCCCAGCACCTTGGGAGGTGGAGGCGGGCGAATCACCTGAAGTCAGGAGTTCAAGACCAACCTGGCCAACACGGTGAAATCCCATCTCTATTAAAATATAAAAATTAGCCGAGCATGGTGGCAGGCACCTATAATCCCAGCTACTTGGAGGGCTGAGGCAGGAGAATCGCTTGAACCCAGGAGGCAGAGGTTGCAGTGAGCTGAGATGGTGCCACTGCACTCAAGCCTAGGTGACAGAGTGAGACTCCATCTCAAAAAAAAAAAAAAAAAAAAAGAGAATGTGGGAGAAACGATGTTATGTGACCTCCAAGATTAGGTCATAAAAGATGATGTGAGCCTGGCTCTGTCTCTCAGGATTCTTGCCCCTGGAACCCAGCCACCATGCTATGAGGAAGCCCAGGCAACAAGCAGATGCCATGTGGAGATGTTCCAGCCAGAAGCTCCAGCTGAGGTCTCAGCCAGGAGCCAGCATCAGCTACTAGACATATGAGTGAATAATTCCAGCCACCAGTCTCCAAGCCACCCCTGCTGATTCCGAGTGGAGCAGAGACAAGCTAATTCCACTTAGTCCTGCCTAAATTATAGAGTTGTGAGCAAAATAAGGGTTGTCATTTGCTTTAAGCCACTAAATTTGGGGGTAATTTGGAACACATTTATATTAGAAGCTTTGCAGTGTTGTACTGGTTTGAATGGCAAACACATTTTCTAATAGAGTACTGAATTAGAATCCTCAGAAAATGTCAATATTATGAACTAATTTTAGTTTACAACTTATTTGTGACAAACATCAAAATTATCTTCAGAGATAAGTGTCTAGAAAGTAGACTTCCCATGTATATAAAAATGAATATCTGTGAAATTGAAAGCCATTTTCCATTAAAAGCCACAGAAAGAACTCCAGCAGTGAGGACCCCAGCTCCGGAAGCCACCATGTAAAACCTACAGTGGGAAGCTTCTGTGTGAGATTGAAAAGGATGTAGTGATTATGGTGATTTTTGTTTTTTTTTTTTTCTTTTTTTGAGACGGAGTCTCCCTCTGTCACTCAGGCTAGAGTGCAGTGGCATGACCTCTGCTCACTGCAGCCTCTGCCTCTTGGGTTCAAGCAGTTCTCCTGCCTCAGCCTCCCGAGTAGCTGGGATTACAGGTGCATGCCACCACACCCAGCTAATTTTTGTATTTTTAGTAGACACCATGTTGGCCAGGCTGGTCTTGAACTCCTGACCTCAAGTGATCCACCCGCCTCAGCCTCCCAAACTGCTAGGATTATACTTGTGAGCCACCGTGCCCGGCCCATCCAATGTTATGTTTTGAGATTTTTCCACGTTGGTTTGTGTAGTTGTGGCTTATGTGTTAACCTCTGCATGATATTCTATTCTACAATAAATGTTAGTTAGTTCACCTATTCCCCTATCACTAAAATAAATTTTAGTTCACCATTATCCTATTGGTGAGTGTTTATTTCAAAAGGCTCATTTTCATATAAGTTGATGTATGAACATACTTCTGTTTTTTATGCCTATGTGTGAGAATTCTTCTGAAAAATGCACTTACAGATGGTGGTATGGTATTGTACGGATCACCAATCTTCAACTTTAGTGGGTATCACCAAAGTGGCTGTGCCAGTTAACACTCCACTAGTGGTTTTGGGAATACATTTTGCTCAGTTTTCCTACTTTCATATTTGTCTGATCACTACGTGTGAAGTTGTTCCTTTCCTTTCCTTTCCCTTCCTTCCTTCCTTCCTTCCTTCCTTCCTTCCTTCCTTCCTTCCTTTCTTTCTTTCTTTCTTTCTTTCTTTCTTTCTTTCTTTCTTTCTTTCTTTCTTTCTTTCTTTCTTTCTTTCTTTCTTTCTTTCTTTCTCTTCCTTCCTTCCTTCTTTCCTTCCTTCCTTCCTTCCTTCTTTCCTTCCTTTCTTTCTTTTGAGGCGGAGTTTTGCTCTCATTTCCAAGGCTGGAGTGCAATGGCATGATCTCAGCTCACTGTAACCTCTGCCTCCCAGGTTCAAGCGATTCTCCTGCCTCAGCCTCCCGAGTAGCTGGAATTACAGGCGCCCGCTACCATGCCCGGCTAGCTTTTTGTATTTTTAGTAGAGACAGGGTTTCACCATATTGGCCAGGGTGGTCTCAAACTTCTGACCTCAGGTGATCCATCCGCCTCGGCCTCCCAAAGTGCTGGGATTACAGGCATGAGCCACTGCACTAGCGTTTTTTTTTTTTTTTGAGACAGAGTCTTGCTCTGTCACCCAGGCTGGAGTTCAGTGGCACAATCTTGGCTCACTGCAATCTCTGCCTCTCGGGTTCAAGCAACTTTCCTGCCTCAGCCTCCTGAGTAGCTGGGATTAGAGGTATGCACCACTACACCCAGCTAATTTTTGTATTTTTAGTAGAGAGAGGGTTTCACCATGTTGGCCAGGCTGATCTCAAACCCCTGACCTCAGGTGATCAGCCAGCCTTGGCCACCCCAAGGGCTAGGATTACAGGTGTGAGCCACTGCGTCCGGCCTCCTATTATTATTTTCATTTGCAATTCCCTGATGACCAGCAGGTCTAAGCACTTTACCTTTTTCATATTTATGGGCCGTGTGGCTTTTCTTCTTTTGGGAACTATCCATCCATATTGGGTTAATTATGTTTTTCTGTTGATTTTTGGAACTCGTTTACATAATCTTGACAATCGTTTGTATCTTTGTTGCTAGTATCTTCTGCTTTGCTGGTGAACATTCCTGTTTTGCTTTTCGTGTCTTAGAAGGAAGTTTGAAGCATTAATGAGATCAAATCTATCAAAGATTTAGGTTGTGATTTTTGCCTTCTGGGACTAATGAAGAAATCCTTTCCTACCCTTAAGACATAGAATTTTTAAAAAGATTATTTTTATTTTCCTTTTATATGAGTAACAATAGTATTTCTTTCCCTTGTTGTTTTATGATGCGAACTGTGCCCTATGACAAGCTCTCCTTGAAGCAGAGCTGTGTTTATGAGCGATTTGCCTATTTACGTATCAATATTTTATATCCCAATATATACTTTTTTTGTGACAGTATGTTGCTCTGTCACGCAGGCTGGAGTGCAGTGGTGCAGTCATAGCTCACTGTAGCCTCAAACTCCTAACCTCAAGCAATCCTCCCATCTCAGCCTCCCGAGTAGCTGGGACCAGAGGTTCATGCTACCATGCCCTGCTAATTTTTGTAATTTTTGTAGAGATGAGGTCTCGTCAAATTGCCCAAAGTGCTTTCGAACTCTTGAGCTCTGGTGATCCACCTGCCTCAGCCTCCAAAAGGTCTGGGATTACAGGCATGAGCTACCTTTCCCAGCCCTAATAAGTAGTTTTTAAAAACATTTCAGGGCCGGGTGTGGTGGCTCATGCCTGTAATCCCAGCACTTTGGGAGGCGGAGGCAGGTGGATCACCTGAGGTCAGGGGTTCAGGACTAGCCTGGCCAACATGGTGAAACCCTGTCTCTACTAAAAATACAAAAAATGAGCCGTGCATGGCTGTGGGTGCCTGTAATCCCAGCTCCTTCAGAGCCTGAGTGAGGCAGGGGAATCACTTGAACCCAGGAGGCAGAGGTTGCAGCGAGCCAAGGTCGTGTCACTGCACTCTAGCCTGAGCAAAAAGAGCGAAACTTGATCTTAAAAAAAAAAAAAAAATTCAGGCCAGGTGTGGTGGCTCATGCCTGTAATCCCAGCACTTTGGGAGGCTGAGGCGGGCAGATCATGAGGTCAGGAGATGGAGAGCAGCGTGGCCAATATGGTGGAACCCCGTCTCTACTAAAAATACAAAAAAATTAGCCAGGTGTGGTGGTGCATGCCTGTAATCCCAGCTACTCAGGAGGCTGAGGCAGGAGAATCGCTTGAATCCAGGAGGCAGAGGTTGCAGTGAGCCAAGATCGCACCACTGCACTCCATCCTGGGCAACAGAGCGAGACTTCGTCTCAAAACAAAAAACAAAAAACATTTCAATATCTTGACTAGAACCTCTGCATTACCAAATCTATGTGCCAATTCTCATTGTGTCCCTTCTTAAAGTATCAAGAACAAGTGATGCAGTTGATCCCTGCCTCCTTCTTGGAGCCCTTTTCTCATTTCGATTCCATAATCCAGAAATCTCCTGTTTTTCTCTGTCTCACTGTCTCCTCCTTCCCCATCTCCACTGCAGGACTGGATTCCTTTGGCCAATCTCTTGCTGTTTCAGAGCCCCAGGCTTCCCTCTTCAGATGTCTTCCCTTTTCTATCTACACTTACTTACAACTTGCCTGTTCACATTCTGTCCAATGGCTCAGAAATCATACATCAGTTAATAACTTCACATTTATTTTCTTGGATCTGACCTCAGTTGGACATCTAATAGTCACCTCCTTTCCTGCTATTGCTATGGAAATTATATATATATATATTCTGAACTGGAATAAGTTACTTCAAAAGTTTTTTTTTTTCCTTTTTTTGAGACGGAGTCTTGCTCTGTCACTCAGGCTGGAGGGCAATGGCATGACCTTGGCACACCACAACCTCCACCACCCGGGTTCCAGCAATTCTCTTGCCTCAGCCTCCCAAGTAGCTGGAATTGCAGGCACCCACCACCGTGCCAGGCTAATTTTTGTATTTTTAGTAGAGATGGGGTTTCACCATGTTGGCCAGGCTGGTCTCGAACTCTTGACCTCAGGTGATCCACCCGCCTCGGCCTCCCAAAGTGCTGGGATTATGGGTGTGAGCCACCGCATCCAGCCTCCAAAAGTTTTTAACAGGCATATCTGATAGAGTGTAAAGTTAATCATTATTTTTGTTCTGCTTCCAAAAAGTACAAGATATTTAAAACTTTTTGTTGATACCATTTTGGGGATCCACTGACCTGCAAAGCTTTTTTTAACTCGAACTCCATTCTCCTTCATTTTTACTTTTACTTAATAATCAAATGTTTTAGTTCCACATTGCTTTAACCTCACCCCCATTTTAAACGTTATTATTTTTTATTATGTAAATACTTAGACACCAACATATCTACCTTCCTGTGTGTGTATGGGGGAAATCTTATTCTTTCTTCTTTCATCTCATACCTTCCTTCTGAGTTCAATTTCATTTTTACTAAAGTAGTTTTTTTTTGTGATTCTTTCAACGAGTGTATGGGATCTAGGCTGGGTGCGGTGGCTCATGCCTGTAATCCCAGCATTTTGGGAGGCCGAGGAGGGTGGATCACCTGAGGTCAGGAGTTCAATACCAGCCTGGCCAACGTGGTGAAACCCTGTCTCTACTAAAAATACAAAAATTAGCTGGGCATGGTGGTGGGCACCTGTAGTCCCATCTACTTGAGGGACTGAGGCACAAGAATCACTTGAATCCAGGAGGCAGAGGTTGCAGTGAGCCGAGACTGTGCTGTTGCACTCCAACCTGGGCAACAAGAGCGAAACTCTGTCTCAAAATATATATATAAAAAAACCTGATTGTATTGGTAAATGTCTTTCTGTTCTCTTCATTCTTAAAGATAGTTCATCTGGATGTCGACTTCCAGGCCAACAGTTATTTTTCCCTCTGCATTCTCTTTTTCTTTTTCTTTCTTCCTTTGTTTTTTCTCTTTTTTTGAGACAGAGTCTCACTCTTGTCGCCCAGGCTGGAGTGCAATGGCATAATCTTGGCACATTGCAACCTCTGCCTCCTGGGTTCAAGCAATTCTCCTGCCTCAGCCTCCTGAATAGCTGGGATTACAGGCACACACCATCATGCCCAGCTAATTTTTGTAAGGGTTTCACCATGTTGGCCAGGATGGTCTCGAATCCCTCAGCATTTTCAAACTACTATTCCATGGTTTTCTAGTATGTGTTAATGAGAAAACTGAACTATTTATAGTTTTCCTTTTTAATCACTTTTAGGATTTTTTCTTTTTTAGAAACTCCGAAAAAAACCGATAACAGTGCTTTCTCAAAAAATCCCCTTCTTGCCTGGGGACCAGTCTGCCTTTGTAGGACTAACAAATCTATTGTTTAAATCTGTCTGGATGTTGGGATTTGTGATTTTTCTTTTATAAAAAACTGTTTTAACCTAATGACAATGTGCCTAGGTGAAGATCTTTTTAAGATGAATTTCCCAGGTGTTCTTTGTGCTTCTTGTGTTTGGATGTCTAGGTGTCTAGCAAGACCGGGGAAATTTTCCTCAATTATTTCCCAAATATGTTTTCCAAGCTTTTAGAATTGTCCTCCTCAGGAACGCCAATTATCCTTAGGTTTGGTCGTTTAACATAATCCCAAAGTTCTTGGAAGCTTGGTTCCTATTTTCTTATTCTTTTTTCTTTGTCTGTGTCGGATTGGGTTAATTCGAAGACCTTGTCTTTGAGCTCTGAATTTCTCTCTTCTACTTGTTCAATTCTATCGCTGAGACTTTCCAGGGCATTTCACATTTCTAAAATTGTGTACAAAGTTGCCTGAAGTTTTGATTGCCTTTTTCTTTAAGCTATCTATATCCTTGAATATTTCGCCCTTCACTTCTTGTATCGTTTTTTGGATTTCCTTGCATTGGGCTTTGCCTTTCTCTGGTCCCTCCCTGATTAACTTAATAACTAACCTCCTGAATTCTTTTCAGGTAAATTGGGGATTTCTTCTTGGTTTGGATCCATAGCTGGTGAACTAGTGTGATTTTTGGGGGGTGTTGACTAGCCTTGTTTTGTCATATGTTCTCACTGATATGTGGGAGCTAAGCTCTGAGGAGGCAAAGGCATAAGAATGATACAATGGACTTTGGGGTCTTGGGGGGAAGAGTGGGAGGGGGCAAGGGATGAAAGACAACAAATATGGTGCAGTGTATACTGCTCGGGTGATGGGTGGACTGAAGTCTCACAAATCACCATTAAAAAATTTACTCATGTGACCAATACCACCTGTACCCCAATAACTTGCGGAAAAACAAAATTTTTATTTCCGTAGGTTATTGGGGAACAGGTGGTATTTGGTTACATGAGTAAGTTCTTTAGGGGTGATTTGTGAGGTTTTGGTGCACCCATCACCTGAGCAGTATACACTGAATCCCCTCATGTCTTGGTTCAATTCTAGAACATTTTCAACTGTAAATCTGTTTAACGTTGCCTTTCCTCTTCTCATTTTTGCCTTCTAGAACTCCAAATGTGAAATTGCCTTTGCAAAAATCATAACTGAGGAAATTATGACAGTGAAAGAGATCAGACCTAACCAACCCCATCTTGCTTCTAACCTCTAAACTTTCTTTGTTCATTCCTAGGCATAGGCTGAACTAGCCTTGGGAAGAAATTTATAGTTTAAACTCTGAAAAAAATTGATAATAGCCCTTTCTCGAAAAATCCCCTTCTTAACTGGGGACCAGTCTGTCTTTACAGGACTAATAAATTAGCTACAAAATTAGAAATTATAGTTTAGGGGCCATGCAGCCCCCCTAGTTCCAAGAGTCTGAACCTCCCCAAATTGTTCCTGAGAATAACATCACTATTGTAAAACCTAAGACCAGTGCTCGAGATATTGTACAGACCCTGCACTGGATGGATCAGGTGACACTACTCAGACTGGTAATCTGGCTCAACCAGTTCTGCCATCTTACCCAGGAACAGAAGACAGCAAGAAAAACTCACTTCGACCCCCTATGATTCCATCTCCAACCAGGAAAATCAGTACTCCCCACTTCCCAAGCCCCCACCTGCCAAATTACCTTTAAAAACTTTGATCCTTGAATGCTCAGGGAGACTGATTTGAGTAATAATAAAATTCCGGTCTCCTGCACGGCTGGCTCTGCATGAATTACCCTTTCTCCACTGCAATTCCCCTGTCTTGATAAATTGGCTCTGTCTAGGCATCAGGCAAGGTGCCTAGAATTTGTAACCCACTGGGCAGTTACAAATGTTTGTTAATGTTTGTTAGCTGTCAGTTCTTTCATGCCATCCTCTATCACTCTTCATCTGTCTTCATATTTTTCATCTCTCCGTTTTATAGGTACATTCCGATGATTTCCCCAAATCTATCTTCCAGTTCACCAATTCTTGCGACAGTTAAATTTTATTTTTCTGATCCCATGTTTAAGCTAACCACTGAGTTTTAAATACTTACTTTTTTTCTTACATTTCTAAGAAGTCCTATCAGCTCCTTTACAAATCTGCCTCTTCCTTTTTCATATAGATCTGTTCTTCCTTAAGCTTTCTTTGTAAACTGTTAACATTTCAGTAATTTTACATCTACCTCTCTCACATTTTCTTTCTTATCATTCCTTTATATGCAGTTTTTAGGAGCCAAATGTGTTTGTAGTATCTGCTCATTCTCCTTCACCGTGGTTCATTTTTCTTATATTTTTGCAGTTTTGTACCATACATTCATATTATTCAGGAATTACTTCTTTTTCAGGGGAGCCTTTGTGCTCTGGCTTGTACACTTTTATTTGGAGTGGTTATGTATTCTTTTTGTTGATGCCATTTAGGGGTTCCATTAACCTGCAAAGGTGCTCTTAATGTGAAACCTTTGGTATGTAGTTCCTTCATTTATCAAATAATGTAATTTGGACTTCATACCTTTATGGAACTTGCCTGAAACTTGGATATTTTGTAGGTAACTCTCTTTCTAAAAGCTTTGATAGACAGTAAACTTCCTTCAGCCTCCTTTAGGAAGGTAGATGTGTTATAGGAAAGCACCCCTCCCCCTCCCAAGAGAGCCTTCTTGGATCTCCCGCAAGAAAGAATTTAAGGCAAGTTCATAGAGTAAAGTGAGAGCAAGTTTATTACGAAACTAAAGGAATAAAACAATGGCTATTCCATAGACAGAGCAGCAACCATAAAATAGTTGCCCATTTTTATGGTTAGTTCTTGATTACATGCTAAACAAGGGGTGGATTATTCATGCCTCCCCTTATTTTAGGCCCTATGACTTCCTGACGTTGCCATGGCATTTGTAAACTGTCACGGCGCTGGTGGGAGTGTAGCAGTGAGGACACGCCATCTTGGTTTTGGTGGGTTTGGGCCAGTTTCTTTACCGCAACCTGTTTTATCAGCAAGGTCTTTATGACCTGTATCTTGTGCCGACCTCCTGTCTCCTCCTGTGACTTAGAACGCCTTAACCATCTGGGAATACAGCTCAGTAGGTCTAAGCCTCATTTTACCTAGCTCCTATTCAGGATGGAGTTGCTCTGGTTCAAATGCCTCTGACAGATGGAAATTATTGATTTCTTGTTTAAGGATGAAACAGTCCTTGAAATTGCTGAATGTCATGCAAATAATTTAGTTTCAATCCCCTACGTTTCTCAGCCCCAAGCCCACATTTCCTCACCCCTTGGAGGATTTAGATGCCAAGCCACTGAGACCTGTAAACTGGGAAAGAAGCCAAGTGGCTCCCCATGAAGTCAGCTTGGTTTTCCATTCCGTTATTAATTTTTCTCATTGCATTTGGCGATTGAGGATTTTGGCTTCTTGGTTTTGAACTCACCTCTGCATTACACTTTTTTGCTGTTAGATTGCATCCAAAATGTCTATTTGTTTTGGCAAGGGTGGGGCTGGCCTGTGTCAGCTCCATGTGCCTATTGCCAAAGAGCTATCCTAGCCATGTTTACATTTTCATTTGCAGATTGCCAACACAGCATTAATCACCAGCTACTTGGAAAGACAGCCTGAAGCTTTCACAAAAGTTAAAATAAAACCAACCAACCAAGCAAACAAACAAGAAAAAATGTTCAAGCCAGTTTGTTGGTTAAAGTAATGAAATTGATAGATTTTTATAAAAGTTAAAATTCTGGGCTGGGCATGGTGGATCATGTCTGTAATCCCAGAGCTTTGGGAAGCTGAAACAGGAGGATCCCTTGAGGCCAGGAGTTCAAGACCATTCTAGCCAACATAGTGAGACTCTATCTCTACAAAAATTTTTTTTATAAAAAGCTGGGCATGGTGATGCCTGCCTGTAGTCCCAGCTACTCGGGAGGCTGAGGCGGGAGGATCCCTTTAGCCCAGGAATTTGAGACGCAGTGAGTTATGATTGCACTACTACTGCACTCCAGCCTGAGCACAGGGTGAAACCTTGTCTTTCTTTCTTTTCTTTTCTTTCCTTTTTTATTTATTTATTTTTTTATGGAGTCTCACTCTGTCGCCCAGGTTGGAGTGCAGTGGCACGATCTCAGCTCATTGCAACCTCTGCCTCCCGGGTTCAAGTGATTCTTTTGCCTCAGTCTCCCGATTAGCTGGGATTACAGGCATGCACCACTATGTCTGGCTTATTTTTGTATTTTTAGTAGAGACGGGGTCTTGAACTCTTGACCTCATGATCTACCTGCCTTGGTCTCCCAAAGTGCTGGGATTACAGGCATGAGCCACCGTGCCTGGCCAAGACCTTGTCTCTTAAAAGATTAAAAAAAAAACAAGTTAAAATCCAGAATATTGAGCATTTTGAGAACTATGTGATACAGTTGTTTTTGTGTCAGACAGTCTTGAATTCAAACCTTGGTGTGGGTACTCACTAGTGGTATAATCTTGGGGCATTACTTCTCTGAAACTCACCTTTCTAACTTATGGTATAAAAATAATCTTTGGGAGGCTGAGGCAGGCTGATCACCTGAGGTAAGGATTTGAAGACCAGCCTGACCAACATGGAGAAACCCTGTCTCTACCAAAAATACAAAATTAGCCAGGCGTGGTGGCGCATGCCTGTAATCCCAGCCACTTGGGAGGCTGAAGCAGGAGAATCTCTTGGACCCAGGAGGCAGAGGTTGTGGTGAGCCGAGATCATGCCATTTCACTTCAGCCTGGGCAACAAGAGCAAAATTCCATCTCCGGAAAAAAAAAAAAAAAAAAAAAAAAAAGATAATGCCTACTCCTCATGTTTTCAGTGCGAGCTGAAAGACTTTGTGGGTGTGCAAGTGCCCAGCAACATACTTTTATATTTATATTAAATTTATGTTTATTTTGAAAATGTTCCATTTATTTAAATTTGTTAACTAGAGGGCCTCATACTCTGTCTCTTTCTCTGCCTGTCTATCTCTATCATCTCTGTCTCTGTCATCTCTGTCAAATCCCTGTTTTTCTGTCTGGCTCTCTGGCTCTCTGGCACTCTCTCTTTCTCTCCCCTCCATCTCTTCTCAGGTACACAGAGTGATGTGTTCTCCTTGGTAGCCTGTGAACACAGAACACTGGCTCTGCCAGTTACAACAGTAAACATTGAAAAGACATACAGAAAACCCACTCCTTGCAAATGCCCGGTGCAGAGGACACATCCTCTACTTTGCATTCTCTCAGCCTACCTCATGGTCTGGCTGTTGCTGTGGTAACCAGCTGTCTGCTGGTGGAACTTGGCACCTGTCTGCAGGTGTAACCTTTCCTCAGCTGTACCAGGCTTTTCTCGCCTTCTGTCTGAAGTTTCTCTCTTTTGGAATGTCTGCAGGAACCACACTGCCATTCTAACATGTGCCCTTCGGGATTCTTGCAGAAGTAGGAGGGAATTGACTCCAGAGAGGCAAATCTTGACCAATGGGAAATGGAAGCTGAGATTTAAATATTAACCTTTCCATCCTAGGACAAACAATTCGGAAGTGCATTCTACACAGCTGTGTTCTGGGGGTCACTAGTGGTGACCAGCTTAACATTGCAGCTATAGATTGGGCTTTGCACCTCTCAATTTCATTCGCCCCAGACTATATTCTTATTCCTTGAGATGATTTCTGCATAAAAAACACGTGCACATAAGCCCTTGCCTGTAGCTCTTCCTTTTGGGACAGCACAGGCTAAAACACCTGGCTAAGTTCATCGAGAGACTTGATTTTCCACATGAGTGGGTGAGAGCTTAACTCAATACAGCAAGATTTAAGTCCTGAGATAAGTGTTGACATTAACGTGAGGACATTTGTATTGACAAGCTTGTGAAACCAAGGCCATTTAGGTTACAGGGATCTTTATAATTTATACCATATCCTTTCCCAAAAAGGCTATGAGATGCCTTTTTAGATGAAGAGGGCAGTTAAAATCATTTAAATTGGCCAGGTGTGGTGGCTCACGCCTGTAATCCCAGCACTTTGGGAGGCCAGGGCGGGCAGATCACTAGGTCAGGAGATTGAGACCATCCTGGCCAACATGGTGAAACCCTGTCTCTACTAAAAATAAAAAATTAGGTTGGGCATGGTGGCTCACGCCTGTAATCCCAGCACTTTGGGAGGCCGAGGCAGGCAGATCATGAGGTCAGAGATCGAGACCATCCTGGCTAACATGGTGAAACCCCGTCTCTACCAAAAATACAAAAAATTAGCCTGGCGTGGTGGCATGCACCTGTAGTCTCAGCTACTCAGGAGACTGAGGCAGGAGAATGTTGTGAACTCAATAGGCCAAGATTGCAGTAAGCCAAGATTGCACCACTGCACTCCAGCCTAGGTGACAGAACGAGATTCCGCCTCAAAAAAAAAAAAAAATCATTAAATTTCCAAAACTTACGACCAACACCACACTTAAACTCTGGCATTAGCCATGTTCAGTGCATTGGGTGATGACCCTACCCAATGACTGGAGATCTGTAACCAGGGAACTCTTACAAAGGAAAGCATTAAAGACACAACTGTGGGGTGTCTCAGCAAATGACATAAGTTAGGAACACATTTGCCCCCAAACCTTTCCTGTACCTGGGATGACAGATGTAATTTCAGCTCCCTGGAATCACTCTAATGTGATTCTGATTAGGAAGTTAGGCTAAAATCCAGCCAGAGCTGACCATCACTCATCTCCTGCTTGCAAGTAATAGGAAGGACAATTGTATCACTTGCTTGGATGACCAATAGGAAAGCGGTCAGGGCCTTACTCATTTTGGCTCCTGCAAAGACACTGGTTGTAATTGCAACCAGATGGGCCTTCCCCATCTTGGCTCCCACAAAGAAACTGGTTGTAATTCTAATATTAGAAATGGCATCTCGATGATTTTTCCTTTCCTTTTCTTTTCTTTCTTCTTTCTTTCTTTCTTTCTTTCCTTCTTTCCTTCTTTCTTTCTTTCTTTCTTTCTTTCTTTCTTTCTTTCTTTCTTTCTTTCTTTCTTTCTTTCTTTCTTTCTTTCCTCTCTTTCTCTCTTTCTCTCTTTCTCTCTTTCTTTCTTTCTCATTTTGACAAGGTTTTGCTCTGTCACCCAGGCTAGAGTGCAGTGGCATGATCATGGCTCACTGCAGCCTCAACTGCTGGGATCAAGCAATCTTGACTCAGACTCCAAAGTAGCTGGGACCACAGGCACATGTCATCATGCTTGGCTAATTTTTTGATTTTTTTTTCTTGTAGAAATGGGGGGTTGGGGTCTCACTTTGTTGTCCGGGCTGGTCTCCACATCCAGAGCTTAAGTGATCCTCTCACCTCAGCCTCCCAAAGTGCTGGGATTATGGGCATGAATCACTGCACCCAGCTGATATCCCTTCAGCAGAAAACCAGCTTCTCATTTTGTTTCCTTGGCTGTGCTTGGCAGGTCAGATGCCAGACCTACCATGAACATGCAAAAGTCCCAGGATGTGGACTGTTCTAGGAGCCTCTGACAGTCTGCCCAGCATTGGATGATCACGTATTGCTCCTATACTTGAGGCCAAAAGTAAAAACACCTCTGCTCTTGTTTCAGGGCCAGGTGGGTGGAAGTTACCTTGGACAAAAATTATATAGAAGAAAGTTAATCTACATGAACCAGCAGAGAGGAGATAGATCCAATAGTGACCTATTTGAATAAACACCCCATTTACAGGCCCCTGAATGGATGGAAACTTGAGCAGTCTGCTGAGGAAAGGACAAAGTGATCAGAGGTGAGCGCTCAGAGAGGCGAGGACAGCTCTAGGGGACAGATAATGGAGCCTCCGTGCGCTGAAAATCCATGTCACTGAGCAAGAGATCAGAGCATAGAGAATAGGAGCAGCATTCAAAGAAAGTAGCTCTGAGCTGGAGAAGGACCTACACCTGCAGATCAAATGTGCGCACCAGGTGCCAGTCAAAAAGAAGAAAAACAGATGAACACCTAGAAAGGCTCCAGCAGAATTCTTAAACTTCAGGGGCAAAGAAATAATCACCCAGCACATACCCCAGAAAGAACAGACTCATGACAGAAGAATACAAGTCAGGGCTTACCTTGGCTTACCTTTCACAGCATTTAATAGGGCACAAGATGGACAAGCGATGACAGTTTTAAAGGTAAAAGGAGTCATCGTACATGATCCCGCTCCTGTGTGAAAGAACAAGGAAGCTATCCTCCGAGAGGCAACAGCTCAGCTTCAGTCCCACCCACCAACCTACACTCAGGAAGTTAGCAAAAAAACATGCCAGCCACCTGAAGGATGAATCATGATAAAGAATCCACGAATAACCAACCTGGGCAGCATGAAAATGACAGCAAGCACCAAAGTCATTAAAACACAGGATTCAGTTTAAATAACTGTTGTAAATATGTTTTGAAAGTAGAATACACAGTAAGCATTAGTTCTGGGAAGAGAAGGAGATGTTAAAAATAAGTTAGGTACTTGGGAGGCTGAGGCAGGAGAATCGCTTGAATCCAGGAGGTGGAGGCTGTAGTGAGCTGAGATCGTGCCACTGCACCCCAGCCTGGGAGAGAGAGCGAGACTCTGTCTCAAAACAAAACAAAACAAGCAAACAAACAAAAGAATCGGACTGTAACACCAGGCAAGCAGGAAGAGAGGGAGGGCCAAGATCAGGCCAAGCTGCTGACCAGGGCAGTGAGCAGGGATTAGGCTCCCAGCCTACAAACTTGCAAAATGGTAGAGCAATCCAGCACCATTCAGGCAAGGATAAGTCCCAGGAAATCCAGTCCAGTGAGTCAAGCCTGAAGTGCGGGAGGACTTGGGGAGCTCTATCTGTTCTCCAGGTGCACATGCTCCAGGAGTGGCTCTTACTGAGGAAGAAAGAATGAGATAAGGAGTCTTGGGATGGAAGCAGAGAAATGCCACAGTCCTGGGACCTAGGACGACATAAGCATAGAAGTTCTCTGCAGAAACTTGTACGACACAAATTACATAGCAATTCGAATTACGGAGACAGCCGTAAGTGGTGGCTCACACCTGTAATCCCAGCATTTTGGGAGGCCGAGGCAGGAGGATCAAAGTCAGGAGTTCGAGAGCAGCCTGGCCAACATGGTGAAACCCTGTTTCTACTAAAAATATAAAAATTAGCTGGGCATGGTGGTGGACACCTGTAATCCCAGCTACTTGGGAGGCTGAGGCAGGAGAATCCCTTGAACCTGGGAGGTGGAGGTTGCAGTGAGCCGAGATCATGCCACTGCACTCCAGCCTGGGCAACAGAGCAAGACTCTGTCTCAAAACAAACAAACAAAAAACTAGGTTGGAAGTTTCCAATTGTGCCTACGGAAGCTATGGGGAGGGGAATACAGTACTCCTCTCCCCAGCTTACAGCAATGTCATTCTTGACCTTCATGGGGCAAAAATTGTGTAATAGTGATGGAAATCCCCTGCCGTTTCTGTTTAGGTTTGCCTTGATCCATGGCCAAGGGTCTCTCTTTCTGCCCTGTCCTTCAAAAGACTACCACGAGGGTTAAAAAGTAGAAAGAAGAGTTTTATTGGTGATATCAGTTCCCAACCCGGGGAGAGGCAGTCTCTGGCCTGAACCCAAGGTGCTCTCTCTCCAAAGAGGGAAAAGACAAGTTGGCTTTTATGCCTCATAGGGTCTGGGTTACACGACAGAGTCATACATATTCAGCAGGTTTGGGGGAAACTACACATATTTATGAGGGGAGTAGAGTGCTTGTACAATGGGTAAACATATATGTAACATACATGCTGTGTTCACTGTGGGATGGGGTTTTAGCATTAAAATGAGGTGGAATTGGGCTCCTTACATCAAAAAGTGAACGACAGGACACGAAGGCAGTTTGTGTGCAGTCTCTATATGCTGGCTGAAAGCGGCTTGGGGTTTACAGTTGTTTATCAGGAAAGAATGTTTGCAAGGCCAGTCCTCTGTCCCATCACAGTGGCAGTGGTCTGGGTCTTAAATCAGAGTTAGGGAGGGTCTGACATTTATTTGGTCTGATAAATCCGATTGTTAGGGAAATGCTCAAGACTGTAGTTTTTCTTGTAGTTGTGGGAATTTTAGGGAGTTGCTATGTCAATCAAACCCTGAGCCCTGGGCCTTTAGGTAACTTTTGTTTCCTTAACTTTAGGGTCCATAAAGGAGAATCTGTTTTGATCTCTCAGATCACAGCCCTCATGTCCACAGATTGATTCCAGGTGTCCTCCCCTCCGTTGGGGGAAGTGGGGTGGGATGGACAAGAATCACTGACTGTTGGCTGGGCGCAGTGGCTCACACCTGAAATTCTAGCACTTTGGGAGGCTGAGGCAGGTGGGTCACTTGAGGTCAGGAGTTCGAGACCAGCCTGGGCAACATGGTGAAACCCTGTCTGTACTAAAAATACAAAAAATTAGCCAGGCATGGTGGCACATGCCTGTAGTCCCAGCTCCTCGGGAGGCTGAGGCAGGAGAATCATTTGAACCTAGAAGGTGGAGGTTGAAATGAGCTAAGATCGCGCCGTTGCGCTCCAGCCTGGGCAACAGAGCGAGAGTCCGTCTCGGGAAAAAAAAAAAAAAAAAAAAAAAGAAAAAGAAAAAGAAAGAAACACAAAAATTAGTCAGGCGTGGTGGTACATGCCTGTAATCCCAGCCAGTCAGTGGCAGGGTCAGGGAGGTGGGGCCATGGCTGAGGCAGGAGAATTGCTTGAACTGGGGAGGCGGAGGTTGCAGTGAGCTGAGATCACGCTATTGCACTCCAGCCTGGGTGACAGAGGGAGACTCTGTCGCATTAAAAACAACAAAAAACAAAATTGTGGACTGTTTCAGGCAGGGTGTTTATGGGGATGAGTCTGTTGGTGTGAGTTGTGTGCGCAGGGAGGGCTACTCCAAGAGCAGACCGGGTCTCTCTGTTTTGTGTCTGGTTCTTTGTTGAGGAGTGTCCTATCTTCATCTCCTCCTGCCATCTTCCTCCTATTCCCACAGACTTCTTCCTCTCCTCCCCCAAGTCCAGCTTTATTTGGTCTCTGCAAGGAGAAACACTGGTCTTAATAAAGCTCCATATCTTCCTCTAGCACTATGAGAATCTGTGCTCTCACTTCATGACAGGCTGCAGGAGGTAGGATGACCCTGAGGGTAAAAGCAAGAGAAGGGATGAAAGGAGAGCAAGACTCACAATTCAAGATCATGCAAATTGTCACACTGGATTCTATAACCCCTGTCACACTGCACCTATTTATTTATTTATTTTTTGAGATGGAATCTTGCTCTGTCACCCAGACTGGAGTGCAGTAGTGCGATCTTGGCTCATTGCAACCTCTGCCTCCCCAGATAAAACGATCCTCCCACCTCAGCCTCCTGAGTAGCTGGGATTACAGGCAAGTGCCACCACACCCAGCTAATTTTTGTATTTTTAGTAGCGACGAGGTTTCACCATATTGGCCAGGCTGGTCTCGAATTCCTGACCTCAAATGATCCACCTGCCTCAGCCTCCCAAAGTGCTGGGATTACAGGCATGAGCCACTGTGCCTGGCCTCTATAGCCTTTTATACTGTGGAATATAATACTCATGAAACAAGTGCACAAAACAAAGATACACAACTTAATGATTTATCACAAAGCAAACACCTGTATAACCACTGCCCAGCCAAGAGACAGAACTTGGTCAGGGCTGAGTCTCCCATGGGCCCCTTCCCAAACACCACACCTTTTTCCACCCTGACTTTTATTGGGAATCGCTTATTTGCTTTTCTTCATCATTCACTACCTAAACGTGCATTCTCAAACTTGAGTTAAAGTGTGTCTTGGTTCTTGCACCGAAGTGCTACAGGATGTATTATTTGTGGACCCAACTTCTTTTGCTCAAAGTTGTGTCTGTACCATTCATCCATCCATAAAATTCAAGCATGTATCTTGAGCCCATTTGCTTGTGTTGCTGCATGGTGCTTTGTTGTGGATGCTGTAATTTAGTTATCCATTCAACTGTTGATGGACACTTGGGCTGAGTCCATTGTTTGGCTATGACAGACAATCCTGTTATGAGCTTTCTGGTTTCCATCTCTCAGTACACATACGCTGGCACCTCTGCTGAGTGCATCTGCTAAACCATTCATGCAGCACACCTTGTGGCTTTATTACCCTCTAACTTCTGCTGCTGAGTTCTTGATTTGGGGATGTGTTTTTTAGCCCTGGCGTTTACATCCTGACTTATGAATGCTTGAGTGACATTGTTACAGGACATAAAAAGTCATTGTAAATGACAATAGTTGTAAACGTTGAAATAGTGGTATCACAGCTGTCAAACTCACACGTGGAAGTTCTCATGGACACACATTGTGCTTTGGGTTATGTGGCACTCCCCACGGATGGGTGAGTGTGACTTTTCCTAGCTGAAGTCTTTGCTCTTGAAGCAACAGTGTGAACATAATGACTGCCTTCTTGGCTTACCAGCTTTGAACTTACACAATTCTTTTTTTTTTCCTTTTTTTTTGAGATAGAGTCTCACTCTGTCACCCAGGCTGGAGTGCAGTGGCACTATCTTGGCTCACTGCAACCTCAGCTTCCAGGTGAACTTATGTAATTCTTGATGACACTATTTTGCAGCTTTGGCAGGCTGGTATTAATTATAGTATTGTATATAAAGTGTGGCTTTATTAATATTGTAAAAATACTACTTTAAGACTGAATAATTCAAAAGTACATAAAAAGCATCTTCAATGTACCACTGAGTGGCTACTTCCCCAGCCATGGAAATATCCAATAAAAGACCAAGATTGGGTTGTGAAGGAATAGATATGAATGGATCAATAACAAGGAAGGCGATAGAAACAGTAATTGAACACCTCCCAGGAAAGAAAAGTCCAGGACTGATGGCTTCATGGGTGAATTCCACCAAACGTTTAAAGAAGAATTAATGCTAAACTTTCTCAAACTCTTCCAAAAAAATTGAAGAGGTGGGAACACTTTCAAAAGCATTTTACAAGGCCAGCATTATCTACATATCAAAGCCAGATAAAGACACTACAAGAAAAGAAAATTACAAGACTGGACGGGTGCAGTGGCTCACATTTGTAATCCCAGCACTTTGGGAGGCCAAGGCGGGTAGATCACGAGATTGAGACCATCCTGGCCAACATGGTGAAACTCCATCTCTATTAAAAATACAAAAATTAGGTAGGCATGGTGGCACATGCCTGTAGTCCCAGCTACTTGGGAGGCCGAGGCAGGAGAATCGTTTGAACTCGGGAGGTGGAGGTTGCAGTGAGCTGAGATCATGCCACTGCACCCCTGCCTGGTGACACAGCAAGACTCTGTCTCCAAAAAAAAAAAAAGAAAAAAGAAAAAAACGAAAGAAAATTACAGGACCATATCCCAGATGAACTTAGATGCAGAAATTGTCAACAAAATACTAGCCAACCAAATCCGACAAGTAAGTATAAATAATATAAATATGTCATATATATTTTTATGTAAATAGATACAAATATAATATTGGAAGGAATATACAAAAATGTTATCAGGGCTGATTTTTTGGGGTGGAGGAGAGGTGGCGTTATGGATAACTTTTTCTTCTGTTTGCTTTCTGTTGTTTTCCTAAATTTCTGTGTTAAGTATGTTTACTTTTCCAACTAGAAAAAAATTATGAATTATTATTTTAAAAAATGAAATCATAAAGAGCAAAAAAAAGAAACCATATAGAAAATGGCACACATGCGGCCAACAAGCATATGAAAAAAGCTCAACATCACTGGTTGTTAAGGAAATGCAAATGAAAACCACAGTGAGACACCATGTTATAGCAATGTCAGAATGGTTATAATTAGAAAATCAAAAATAACAGATGCTGGCAAGGTTTCAGAGAAAAGAAACACTGACATACTGTTAATGGGAGTGTAAATTATTGTGGAAAGTAGTGTGATGATTCCTCAATGAGCCAAAAACAGAACTACCATTGGACCCAGCAATCCCGTTACTGGGTATATACTCAAAGGAACATAAATCATTCTATCATAAAGACACATGCATGCATATGTTCCCTGCAGCATTATTAACAATGGCAAAGACATGGAATCAACCTAAATGTCCATCAGTGGTAGACTGGATAAAGAAAATGTGGTATATATACAGCATGGAATACTATGCAGCCATAAAAAAGAACAAGGTCATGTCCTATGCAGGAACATGGATGGAGTTGAAGGCCATTATTCTTAGCAAACTAATGCAGGAACAGAAAACCAAATACTACATGTTCTCATTTATAAGTGGGAGCTAAATGATGGGAACTCACAGACACATAGAGGGGAACAACACACAATGGGGCCTATTGGAGAGTGGAGAGTGGGAGAAAGAAGAGGATCAGGAAATATGGCTATTGAGTACTAGGTTCAATACCTGGATGATGAAATAATCTGTATAACAAACCCCTATGACATGGGCTTACTTATGTAGCAAACCTGCACATGTAACCCTGAACTTAAAAATTAAAAAGAAAAAAAGAAACTGGGAAGCTATAATTTAACTTGAAATATAAGACTACATGTTTATTGCTCTTGTGTATGAAATTTAACTCAAAAGTTTTTGGTAACTGAGGTCGGATAAAAATCTTAAGTAATGTGTCAGCCTCATCATGTGATAGAAAGAAGCAAATCAGTTCTCTAAGAAGCCCCAACTTTTATCCCAGTCATAAACTGCAAGAGGAATTTTTTAGGCCAATAGATCACTTTCTCAGGGACATTAAATGGCTAATAGACAAGGTCTTCAATAGTCAGGTTTCTTTCTCTCCCAGACATTCAGCTCCAGATTCAAGGGCCATGACATAAAATCCCCTTTCAAGGAAAGTAATTTGACAGGTGTCAGTTATTGTAGTAGGAATTACTTGTTTTCTGTTCCCTCCTTTGATCAAGGTTGGAACTTGGGATTCTGTACAATTGATTGGCAGGCCCCTAAGTATGGTAGCTGTATCAGTTAGGGTTAGGGTTCTCTAGAGAGAAAGAACTAATAGGATAGATGTATATACAAAGGGGAGCTGACAAAGGAGTATTGACTAACACAGCCATAAGGTCAGTCTACAATAGACTGTCTGCAAGCTGAGGAGCAAGGAAGCCAGTCTGAGTCCCAAAGCTGAAGAACTTGGAGTCCGATGTTTGAGGGCAGGAAGCATCCAGCAGAGGAGAAAGATGTAGGCTGGGAGGCTAAGCCAGTCTAGTCTTTTCGTGTTTTTCTGCCTGCTTTATGTTCTAGCTGCACTGGCAGCTAATTAGCTGGTGCCCACCCAGATTGAGGGTGGGTCTGCCTTTCCCAGTCCACTGAATCAAATGTTAATCTCTTTTGGCAACACCCAGAACAATGCTTTGCATCCTTCAATCCAATCAAGTTGACACTCAATATTAACCATCACAGTAGCCTGTACAATTCCTTCAAAGTATTTACTGTCCCTCTGTATCAGGCCCAACCTCACAGGGTTACATTCCATGGTTCTCCCTGATCCCCATACCCTGTGCGAGGAGCTAGTCCATATCTCACTGGCATGAGGCCTGGCCATGTTCCCTGTTATGGGCAATGGAATAAGAACAAGAGTGGAGAATGTTGCATCCATGCAGAAACGTTAAAGAACACTGCAAGATCTGGACAATGTCCTCTTACTTCTGCAATAAGATCTGAAGGGGTGGCATCTTCAGTTTGAGCCCTGGGATGAACCAGATGAGGAGCAGAGGAGTAACTGATCCATAAAGGACAAATTAACACAAATATGGGGGAATCTTGCATTGTCGAAAGCCACTGAGCCATCCAGGGTTGCTAGTTACCACTGTGAAATCTAGCAAAAGCTGATCATATTGAAGACCACATTTCTCACACCGATCAACTCACTGACTGAATTCTCTAGTAAGTGCTTAGAATGTGGCTGTTAATTCTGCTCATGAAAACAAAATTCATATGCTTTATAATAGCAGGTTTCCCCTTTCTCGGATGAGCCATTCCAGGGATTTATAGAAGAGGTTCAGGGAGTCCATCAATCTTTTGTAATGCAAAATTTTATGTTTGTATACTTATGTGCATTTGGGGAGATTGGGAAGAGTTGGACAGTCGTGGGTCCATGGATTTTTTTGGATTCTCAAAGCAGTCCAAGACCTAAAATAGATCAAACAATGCTGTGGTAGATACCAGACATGCAGGCTGTAAAATTGATGTTTATTTATTTATTTAGTTTTGAGACAGAGTCATACTCTGTCACCCAGGCTGGAGTGCAGTGGTGTGATCTCTGCTCCCTGCAACCTCTGTCTGCCAGGCTCAAGCAATTCTTGTGCCTCAGCCTCCTGAGTAGCTGGGATTATAGGTGCGTGCCACCACACCTGGCTAATTTTTTTTGTATTTATTGGTAGAGACGGGGTTTTGCCATGTTGACCAGGCTGGTCTTGAACTCCTGACCTCAGATCCACCCTCCTTGGCCTCTCAAAGTGCTGGGATTAAAGGCTGATGTTGATTTATGAAAGCAGCCTAACTGTTCTCATCCTGAGAGCAGCTGTCTCTCTCTTCTTATAAGAAAAATACACCTTTGTGCAGTTCACTTGCTTCTCCTCTCTTCCTAGGAGTAGCAGTGGCAGTGAACTGCACAAATATTTACTTTTCTTCTCAAAGAAGTTTATGCGTGTTGTAGGGCCAGAGTAAGTGTCTGGATGATTTCAGAGAATCCTATGGGGTGGTTTTGGCCTGGAACATTTCAGGATAGATATTGCCAGTCACCTGTGTCAAAAAGGAACATCACTTCTGCCAAATGTGTAATTTTTTGCAAGTTGGTTTTTTGGTTGGGGCCCCAGAAGGAGTGAGTTGTTCATTGTAGTCCCAGATAACCAAGTGAATTGGTTTGTCGGATGGAATTGTTTAGGCCAACGCATTTTGCTTTGCAGAGTTGCTATGAACTATTCTTTGGATGTCAATTTTTGCAACCATTTCAGCTGCTTCTAGATGGCCTTTGTGGTATGAAGTGATAAATCCATGCCCTTTGTGATGAAGAAGGATGGATATCCGTATTGCTTTGCTAGGAGAGCATGCATTACGATTATCTAATGTTGAAATAAGTATGTATTTAGGTCTGAGTCCAAGAGAGAGCTCAGCATTAATGCATATTCACCAAGCAGGTTCTGTTTCTCTCCACTGGAATCCAGCTGTGATGCTGTGGTTCACACCCAGCAGGGTAACAGTAATATTGGATTTTGGTAATGTCTGCATAGCTTGAGACAACTGTGGCTTTTGGCTTGTAAAATAAAATGCTGATGATGGATTAATTTAGAATGCTTCAATTGAACAATCTTCCTAGTCAACTTATCAATAACAAGAAACAGCATAGAGCTAAAATCAGTCATGTAACCACTGGGCCTAAAATTTACTCTTCATGAAAAAGTTGGGCTGCGTGTCCCAGTCTAGTGAGTTTTTGGGAGGAGCACTGGTAGAAACTTTTAAAAGAGGGATGCTGTAAACCCATGGACTTTTAATTTTGTGAAGGGGGTGCATTTCATATATGAAAACTGGATACATTTCATTCAAGCTACAGGGTCTGTACCTGAGCAATAAATTAGACAGTTGAATATGACTTGCTTCAGGTGGTTGACTAAATGTTGCGCAAGTTTCCAAATAACAAAGTACGTAGTTTGTTAGGGCAACCCTGGTAGCTGCTATTCACCCTTGAAAGGATTGCCACTCCAGCTTTCCTTCCTGACAAAGGGTGGCCCTTGTCCAACTACTCTCTGCACAGTTACTCTAGCTCAGCTAGAGTTCCTCAAACTCCTGACCTCAGGTGATATGCCCACCTCGGCCTCCTAAAGCGCAGGGGTTACAGGCATGAGGCACCATGCCTAGCCTTATCCTGTACTCTCTATAGCAAAAAATGGAAACACTAACCTTGTACTTCCCAACTGGATGCCAGAAACAAGCGTCCTCCTAGCCACTTATTTTCCCCTCACTCTACACCCAATCAATTACCAAATTTGTCTCTTTGGTCTCCTAATTATCTCTCAAATTTATTTGCTTTTCTCCATCTCAACTGTTGCTGGTGCAAGGCACCACCCTCTTCTGCAGGTAAGACTGCAGCAGCCTCAACTGCTTGCATCACCTCCTCTCTTGCTCTCTCCAGTCCATTCCCTGCTCTAAGGCAAGGCTTTGCTATAATCTGTTGATGCCTCTACTGTTGTAAGGATGTCTCACAACATACCTGGAAGCCTCTGTCTGTCTTCACCTTCAAGGTCCTGCTCCCCTCAACCTCATCTCAGCCTGTCCATACTTTTTTTTTTTTTTTTTTTGAGACAGCATCTCACTCCTGTCACCCAAGCTGGAATGCAGTGGCACAATCATGGTTCACTGCAGCCTTGACTTCCTGTGTTCAAATGATTCTCTGACCTCAGCCTCCCAGGTAGCTGGGACTACAGGTGTGCACCACAATGCCTCACTAATTTTTTGTATTTTTAGTAGAGATGGGGTTTTGCCAAGTTGCCCAGGCTGGTCTTGAACTCCTGGGCTCAAGAAATTCACCCACCCAGACCTCCCAAAATGCTGAAATTGCAGGAGTGAGCCACTGCCCCTGGCCCTGCCTATACTTTTTGATCCAGACACTCTAATCTCCTTTGGACTCATGCTTCTTGGGCTCTCTCCTCCTTCTAAGGCTTACCACACACAGCATAACAGAGAGGTTAAAAGGTTGGACTGAAAACTGCTGGCTTCACATCCCAGCTCCACCTTTTAGAATGATGTAACCCTGGGCAAGTTACCTAATCTCACTGGGCCTCAATTTTCCTATATATAAAAAAGCATGAATATAATATTCACCTCATAAAATGTATTAGTTCATTCTCATGCTGCTAATAAAGACATACCTGAGACTGGGTAATTTATAAAGGAAAGAGGTTTAATGGACTGGCTGTTTCACATGGCTGGGGAGGCCTCACAATCATGGCGGAAGGTGAAGGAGGAGCAAAGTTACGTCTTACATGGTGACAGGCACGAGAGCATGTGTAGGGGAACTCCCCTTTATAAAACTATCAGATCTTGTGAGACTTATTCACTATCACGAGAACAGCATGGGAAAAACTTGCCCCCATGATTCACTTACCTTCCACTGGGTCCCTCCCATGACACGCGGGGATTATGGGAGCTACAATTCAAGATGAGATTTGTGTGGGGACACAGCCAAACCATATCATAAAGTGTTTACAGAGATTCAATGGAAAAACGTAAGTAAAGATCTATGTAGAGGTTTGTTAAATACATTGTCGTTCCTCTGTCTGGAATACTTTTCTTCCCCTCTTCACCTGGCTCCTGTTCATATTTCAATTTCAGATATCCTATTTCTTCTGGGAAGTGTCCTCTGATTCCTCACATCTGGGATAAGCACTCTTCCCATGTGTCCTTGGGACACTGCTATTCAATGGCTTACTTGTCTTTATCCCCTACTATTCTGTAATGTATTTGAGGGTAAGGACTGTGTCTACTTTATTTACATTTGATTCTAAGAGCTGGGCCCATTTTGGGCATGGCATAAATAGTCATGTATAATAGTGAATATGATAATAGTGGTAGCAGGAATACTAAATTATGCATAAAGAATTATGGATACACTAGGAAGGCAGTGGGTGCTAATCTCATGGGGTGTGTGGACTGAAAGAACTGTGAAAGCTTCACAGGGAAGGCGAGAGGGAGCGGGAGCTCCAGTGAAGTGTAGGGTTTGCTCGAGTAGGGAGGCGGATCCAGAACAGAAAAAGTATCACGTGAAAGGCTGAGGAGTGGAAGCATGAATGTGTGGTGTTCAGATTCGGGAATTATGGGGAAGTGCCTTGGGTGTAGACGAGCTCAAAAGAGCAGGGTGAGGCCAGATGGGGAAGGGCCTTGAATACCATGCCAACGGCTTGGGCTTCAACCCAACACCTCAATCACATGTGGAGACTGACCTGGCGTGCTCTCTCTCACCCTGCCAAGGTGCACGTGTAATTTGCAGGTCCATTTTGCAGGCACACAAAGTCCTCGTTGGGTCTTTGCCACAGCAATCGCTGAAACTTCACAGGGCTTTGATGGTTCTTTTACTGATACCTAAACTGAGGCTCAGCTCCCAACTTTGAAGTTTCTGCGGAGGCTGTGGTCACTACAGGATGAGAACCAAGGGCTGTGGACTGGACATTGAGTATACATCTTGCCGTGTGTAGATAAGACAGAGAAATCGCCTTCACTGGGCAGGCTCAGGTTCCAGGAACTCCCATACCTTGCTGGACTGTGAGTTCCTTAAGGAAGAAAGCAAGTCTGTTTTATTCTCAGATGTGCCAAGCACATAATAGGTACTCAATATGTATTTCCTGTGGCATGAGTCCGGGGAAAAGGGCTGAGGTCGGTGCATATCAGGAGCCAGCTTAGTAGTCACTGCCTAGGTAAAGATGTCCCCCAAGTGAGGTCATGCACTCCACAGCATTTGAAGGGATATGACATCCCGTGGCTGACATCCTAGTACAGGGAACAGGCTCCAGGTACTTTAGGAAAACTGGCCTTGTAGGGTTAAACGAGGCAGAAACACAGTTCTTTGGAGAGGACCAAAAAAAGCGTGGGGGCAAATGCAAAGTGTCTTCATGGTCACTTTCTTGACCTGGTTTGGACCAACTCAAGGTCATGCCCCCAAGAATGTAACATCACTACCCTAGCACTGGTTGACCTGGTTGGAACCAACTCAAGGTCAGGCCCTCACAGTTGCAACCAGGCTGAAGCAGGCAGGCAAAACTGATCAGAAGGAGCTTGCTGAAGTCTTAGCAGCACATGACCCAAACGAAGAGGTTCTTGTCTGATGTTCTTACGAAGGGTAACATTGGCGTCACAATACTAGGGCTCAAACTCTGTCTGTGGGGCTCCCTGATCTCCCTCCACGTCCTGGCATGACTGCTTTGTGGACTTTGGTCTCATCCTCTTTTGCCACAGATGGGCTTATTTCATGCCATGGAGAAAGATGACTCCTGGCAGTTAAAACATCACATCCTTCCAACCCTATAATCCCAAATCCCACGGGCAGGTCTCCCAGCTATCCCCAGCAGAAAAATCCTGGGAAAGGAATCTGAGTGGCTCACCTAGAAATCTATGTTCAAGCCTTAACTGATCCCCGTGGCCAGAAAGATGGTGCCTTCTGAATGGCCAGACCGTAGTCGGGTACCCACTTCTCAGCCAGGGGTGGAATCATGACTCTGAAATTGACAGCCTCACCAGAGCCATTCACAACTGGGGCAGAAGGTGAGTTTCCAGAAAGAAAGGAGATGCAAGGCAGCCCCAAACAACAGATATCTTTGACCAAACCCAGCTGCTCTTCCTAACCGCTCCCTTCCCCCCATCCCTGCGTCAGCTCCCCTATTTTCCAGATGAATCATCTCCATCTTCTGCAGATTCTATCTGTTCAAAGTTTCAATCATGGGCCTGTTAATTAGGCCTGTTCCTCACTGTGCTTCGGTGCCTTTGGTTCTGTGACACGGGGCTGCAGGGAAAAGCAGCTAAAGAGGACTAATTAAGACTCAGAGTGCTTTCAATAACGTACATGGAAATGAACAAATTAACTGACGATGGCAAAAAGGCAATATTGCCCCAGTGGGGATTCCGCATATGGAGATAACATTAAGGAGTACGATAGTCATTGAGAGGAAACGATGAATTATGAGTGATATTCAGTCCCATTACCTCTGAGGTGTCACATGTAATAGCAGGAAAATGTCAGAAGATGTTAAGAGACAAAACAAACCGAGGTTAAGGGAGCTCCACGGGGGAAGCCGAGCGGGGAAACAGTGAGAGTCTGCTGCAGGGAGGTGCTGCTTACAGTCAGGGTACAGGTCCCAGCAAAAAATGGCCTGTTGTTGCTGACCGTTCTTTGCAAGTATGTGACAATCTGCTTGATGAATGAAGACTCTTTTTCTGTTAGGCTTGGACAATGCTGAAAAGACAGCTCTGTGCACTCACTCGGGGAGGACCCCGTGAGTTTCCCTGGGGGTACATCGAAGACAGTGGGTCTCAAAATGCGGGCCAGGGACTGTCACCATCTGGAATAACCTCTATTCCAGGATTGCTCAGCAAAGCAAATTCCCCCTTTTTTTTTTTTTTTTGAGACAGAGTCTTACTCTGTCACCCAGGCTGGAGTGCAGTGGTGCAATCTCGGCTCACTGCAAGCTCCGCCTCCCAGGTTCACGCCATTCTCCTGCCTCAGCCTCCCGAGTAGCTGGGACTACAGGCGCCCACCACCTCACCTGGCTAGTTTTTTGTATTTTTTAGTAGAGACGGGTTTCACCACGTTAGCCAGGATGGTCTTGATCTCGTGACTTCGTGATCTGCCCGTCTCGGCCTCCCAAAGTGCTGGGATTACAGGCTTGAGCCACCGCGCCCGGCCCCCCCCTTTTTTTTTTTTTTTTGAGATGGAGCCTCACTTCACTGCCCAGGCTGGAGAGCAGTGGGGCGGTCGTGGCTCACTGCAGCTTCTGCCTCCTGGGCTCAAGTGACTCTTGTGCCTCAACCTCCTGAGTAGCTGGGATTACAGGCACACACCACCATATCCAGCTAACTTTTGTATTTTTAGTAGAGATGGGTTTTTGCCATGTTGGCCAGGCTGGTCTCTAACTCCTGACCTCAAGTGATCTGCCCGCCTCCCAAAGTGCTGGCATTACAGGCGTGAGCCACCGTGCCTGGCCTCTCAGCAAAGCAAATTCTGAGGACTCCCTCAAAGCCTACTGTGGGGTGGGGGCCCCACAATCTGTGTTTTAACCAGGCTTCCAGGCCAGGTGATTCGGATGCAGGCTCAGGTTTGAGACACGTGGTCTTGGAATTAGGAACCTTGTGTCTGGTCCCAAGTTATGCCAGTTCCAAGCTGATCTGGTCACTTAGCCCCATTTAATCCCCTCACTGCCAAAGATAATAGTCCTTGCCCTGCTTCCATCATCAGGTTTCCATGAGAATCCAATGAGATAATTGGTATCATCAGGAACAGTGGAGCGTGACACAAATGCAATGAATGAGGATTATTTCAGAGACAGATGATCTTGATAAACTGAGGATCCCGATTTGGAGGGAAAAGGAGAGAGTGCCAAGGTAAGTAAAGGATCTGGGCTGGGCACGGAGGCGCGTACCTGTGACCCCAGTGCTTTGAGAGGCCAAGGCAAGAGGATTGCTTGAGGCCAGGAGTTCCAGACCAGCCTGGGCAACACAGCAAGACCCTGGATCTACAAAATACTAAAAAAATTTAGCCGATCATGTTGGAATGCACCTGTAGTCCCAGCTACTCAGAGGACTGACGTACGAAGATTGCTTGAGTCCAGGAGGTTGAGGCTGCAGTGAGCTGTGATTGCACTACTGCACTCCAGCCTGGGCAACAGACCAAGACCCTGTCTCCACAAAAAATTAAAAAATTAGCTGGGTGTGGTGGTGCATGCCTGCAATCCTAGCTACTCGGGAGGCTGAAGCAGGAGGATCACTTAAGCCCAGGAGTTTGAGGATGTCGTGAGCTATGATTACACCGCTACACTCCAGCCTGGATGACAGAGCAAGACCCTATCTTCAAATAATAATAATAATAAAGAGGAAATGAGGTACAGAAGTAGCTGAGTGGTTACAGCTCAGCCTTTGTCTTGTTTGAACAAATTTTGATTGGCCAAGGAGACAGATTTGTTTAAATGCTTCCCTCCAAAGCCCTGTGCTTGACAAGTGATTCACCAAATCTAAATGTGTGTAATAGATAATTTCTGGCTGCTTTTGTCTGAAGGAGGTGATTAGGTTTTTTTTTTTTTTTTTTCTGTTGTTGGAGAGACAGCCTTGCTCTGTCACCCAGGCTGGAGTGCAATGGCGTGATCTCAGCTCACTGCAACCTCCGCCTCCTGGGTTCAAGCAATTCTCCTGCCTCAGCCTCTTGAGTAGCTGGGACTACAGGCACACACCACCACACCCGGCTAATTTCTTTTGTATTTTAGTAGAGACAGGGTTTCACCGTGTTGCCCAGGCTGGTCTTGAACTCCTGAGCTCAGGCAGTCTGCCTGTCTTGGCCTCCCAAAGTGCTAGGATTATAGGCATGAGCCACCATGTCTAGCTGGTGATTAGTTTTCTGGACTAATTGCCATTTTTCTACAGTGACACACAATCATAGACACACATACCGAGCAGTGTCTTAACCAAGGCTTGGCTCATCCATCAGAGCTGAGTGTGTTCTTGGAGTGCTAATTGACCATACATAAGTTTCCTATTGAAAATTTTAGTAAAAAGCATAGAAGGGAAGAAGGTCGTTTTTTGCAATGAATAATTAAGCTCAAGGATGCATCTTTAAGGGAAGGTAGGGGGATGGAGAAAGAGCTAATAGTCATATTTTCCAGTCTTTATGAGAAACGAATGCAGGGACATTGATTCAGAAATGTTTCAGACTGAGGCTGGGTGTGGTGGCTCATGCCTGTAATCCCAGCACTTTGGGAGGTTGAGGCAGGCAGATGACTTGAGCTTAGGAGTCCGAGAACAGCCTGGGCAACACAGCGAAACCTCATCTCTACAAAAAGTACAAAAAGTAGCCAGGCATGGTGGCATGCACCTTCAGTCCCAGCCAGCCACTTGGGAGGCTGAGGTGGGAGGATTCCTTGAACTTAGGAGGCGGAGGTTGCAGTCAGCTGAGATTGTGCCACTGCACTCCAGCCTGGGCAACAGCAAGACCCTGTGTTGGGGCGGGGGGAAGAGAAAGAAAACATAAAAATAAATGTTCCAGACTGGCATCCAAGGCCCTCCCAAATATTGCCACTTTACTATGTTCTCCCCTAAGGCTCTGTGATGTGAACTCTATGATTGCCTTAAAAGGAAAACCTTAGACAAATTAAATTTAACAGTGTTTAATTGAGCAAAGAACAATTCATAAATTGGGCAGCCTCCTAAGCCAACATCAGTTCAGAGAGTCTCTGGTGCAGCCACGTGGTGGGAGAAGATTTATGGACAGAAAAAAGAAAATGACACACAGAAAACGGAAGTGAAGTACAGAAATAGCTGATTGGTTACAGCTCAGCATTTACCTTATTTGAACACAGTTTGAACAAACTTTGATTGGCTGAAACCTGGTGATTGGCACAAAAGTAAGTTACAGTCTGTTTACACATCAAGTTAGGTTGCAGTTCACTACAGACGGAGAAACAGTTAGGTGGCACTTAAAATATATCGAGGGGCAGCTTTAGGCTAAACTTAATTGAACAACCCAACCAAACCAGGTTCTGTGTTTTTCCTGGGACATGCTTTCCTTCCTCTCTATCTTCCCTTACGCTGTGATGTTTCTCTTTTCTCACTACAGCTGTTTGCCGAAACACAACCATCAAGCCTGAGTCTTTTGCTCAGCCATCTCATACTAACACCTCTCCTCCCTTGGGCTTTAATTATATTTTGTGTATGTGTCTCTCGTGAGCTTGAATTTTGTCTTTGATTGTAGTTATACTGGACACCCCCTGCACAGCTGACCTAAATCACTAGAACCTGAGAATGGTAACTGGTGTTTCGTTCTGCCGCCTCCTCCAGTCCAGTTTTCTCCATATGGACCCCATGAATGGTATCTAATTTCTCTGAATGTCCATGGCATTTGTTATCAATCTTTGTATATAATTCAATTGTATACCCCACACCAGGTGTGGAAGCTCATGACTGTAATCCCAGTGCTTTGGGAGGGCAAGGCAGGTGGATCACCCGAGGTCAGGAGTTTGAGACCAGCCTGGCCAACATGGCGAAACCCCACTCTACTCAAAATGCAAAGAGTGGCCTGGTGCAGTGGCTCATGTCTGTAATCCCAGAACTTTGGGAGGCCAAGGCAGGCAGATTACAAGGTCTCCCAATTAGCTGGGACTAGAGGCATACACCACCGCACCTGGCTAATAATAGAGATCCTCTTATAAACACCTTTATTTGCTTCACATCAGCCACTTGCTCCTTAGTCTCTTTGTTCCTGTTTGCAAGAAAATTCACATTTATTCCTAATATGTCATTTTCATAGGTAAATGAGCAGCGAGTGGAATTTGAGGTATCTGTTCACAAGTTGGAGATACATTTGGAGATACTGGAAACCAGAAGGGCTGCTTAGCTGTGTATTTTAGTGTCTGGGGTTTCTGAAGCTGTGGGTTAGGTTGCCTCCTGTTTATACATGACTTTGAGCCCATGGGACAGATTTTGTGTCTTGGATGCTACAGAAGCCTTGGAAAAATCCTTCAGTGACTGCCATCCCAGCTTATAGGATGCCCAGCATCCTGGGCACCTATCCATGGAGCTCACCCATGATCAGAGCCTGACAGAGGCGTGGAGGCTCAAGAAGGAACTCCTTGGGCTGCTACAAAGGCTGAAATCAACCTCCTGCCACCAAACCTCTGAGGTACACACTCCAATCTGCTCCCAGCTGCACCAAAGCCCCTCATTTTCTTCCCACCTCTGGTTGAGCACATGTAGCTTCTTCTCTCTGATATGCCTCTCTACCTTCTCAAATTCTCAGTCTCATGAATTCCTTTTCATCCCTGTCATCCTCACTCAATGCCTTGTGAAAGGCAAATAAATCTTGGGCCCCCCAAATCTCTAAGCTAAAGGGAAAAATCAACCTGGGAACTGCTCAGGGCCAACCTGCTTCCCATTCTACTCAAAGTCACCCCTCTGATCACTGAGATCAATGCATATCTGATTGTCTCCTTTGGAGAGGCTAATCAGAAACTCAAAAGAATGCAACCATCTGTCTCTTACCTACCTATGACCTGGAAGGCCCCTCCCCACTTTGAGTCTTTCTACCTTCGCTTCAAGTTGTCCCCCCTTTCCAGACTGAACCAATGTTCATCTTGCATATGTTGATCAATGCCCCGTGTCTCCATAGAATGTATAAAACCAAACTGTGCTCTGACCACCTTGGGCATATGTCGTCACGATCCCCTGAGGCTGTGTCCTGGGCACGCATCTTCAACCTTGGCAAAATAAACTTTCTAAATTGACTGAGACCTGTCTCAGATTTTCAGGGTTCACAGCCTTAATTGAGATTTAGCTCAAATCTCATCTCTCTCTGGCTGCCATCTCTATACCTTGCAGTGTGATGGTTAATTTTTTTTTTTTTGAGATAGCGTCTCACTCTTGTTTCCCAGGCTGGAGTGCAGTGGTGCGATCTCAGCTCACTGCAACCTCCGCCTCCCGGGTTCAAGCAATTCTCCTGCCTCAGCCTCCTGAGTAGCTAGGATTACAGGCATGCGCCATCATGCCTGGCTAATTTTGTATTTTTTTAGTAGAAACGGGGTTTCTCCATATTGGTCAGGCTGGTCTTGAACTCCCAACCTCAGGTGATCTTCCCGCCTTGGCCTCCCAAAATGCTAGGATTACAGGCATGCACCACCACGCCCAGCCATGATGGTTAATTTTATGGGTCAACTTGGCTGGGTCATAGGACCCAGATATTTGCTCAGGCATCATTCTGGGTATTTCTGTGATGTGTTTTCCTTGGATAAGATTAACATTTAAATTGGTGGACCTTGAATGAAGAAGATGACCCTCTGTAACCCAGCTGGGCTTCATCCAATCAATTGAAGGCCTGAATAAAACAAAGGATCTCTCCCAGGCAAGAAGGAATTCTGCCAGCAGATGGCCTTTGAACTTGAACTGAAACATCAACTCTTTCTAATACACTTAATGTATTAAGGTCTCCAGTCTGTTGGCCCACCCTACGGATTTTGGACTTGTCAGCCTCCATGATCATGTGAGCATATTTTTAAAAATATATTTTTTGGCCGGGCGCGGTGGCTCAAGCCTGTAATCCCAGCACTTTGGGAGGCCGAGACGGGCAGATCACGAGGTCAGGAGATCGAGACCATCCTGGCTAACATGGTGAAACCCCGTCTCTACTAAAAAATACAAAAAACTAGCCGGGCGAGGTGGCGGGCGCCTGTAGTCCCAGCTACTTGGGAGGCTGAGGCAGGAGGATGGCATAAACCTGGGAGGCAGAGCTTGCAGTGAGCTGAGATCTGGCCACTGCACTCCAGCCTGGGCGACAGAGCGAGACTCCATCTCAAAAAAAAAAAAAAAAAAAATTAAAAATATATTTTTTTTCTGCATACATATCCTATTGACTCAGTTTCTCTGGAGAGCTCTCATACACACAGACAAACTTAAGGACTCCTTCCTCTTAAAAAAAAAAATTTGAGGTAAAGTCTCCCTTTGTTCCCAGACTGGAGTGCAGTGGCACGATTATAGTTCACTGCAGTCTTGATCTCCTGAGCTCAAGCAATTCTTCCACCTTAGCCTCTCAAGTAGCTGGGAATACACGTGTATACCACTATGCCCAAATAATTTTTAAATTTTTTGTAAAGATGGGGTCTCATTGTATTGTCCAGGCTGGTCTCAAATTCCTGGGCTCAAGTGATCTTCCCATCTCAGCCTCCAAAAGTGCTGAGATTACAGGCCTGAACCACTGCACCAGGCCATGACTCCTTTCTTTTAATTCTACAACATGCTTTGCCTGATAGCACTTAGGGCTTTTGGAAACCATTTGTTTACTTGTCTTCTATGTTTATAAGGTTCTTAAGAGTGGAAGCTGTACTATATATCTCTCTGCATCTCGGGGTCAGAGACAGTTGAACCGGAGTGACTCCATCTTGAATAGGGGCTGGGTAAAATGAGGCTGAGACCTACTGGGCTGCATTCCCAGGAGGTTAAGTCATTCTTAGTCACAGGATGAGATAGGAGGTTGGCACAGGATACAGGTCACAAAGAGCCTGCTGATAAAACAGGATGCAGTAAAGAAGCCGGCCAAATTCCACCAAAACCAAGATGGTGACGAAAGTGACCTGTGGTCATCCTCACTGCTCGTTATACACTAATTATAATGGATTAGCATGCTAAGAGACACTCCCACCCACACCACGACAGTTTACAAATGCCATGGCAACATCAGGAAGTTACTCTATATGGTCTAAAAAGGGGAGGAACCCTCAGTTCTGGGAGTTGCCTTTCCTGGAAAACTCATGAATAATTCACCGCTTGTGTAGCATATAATCAAGAAATAACCGTGAAAGAGCCAATGAGGAGCCCACGCTACTGCTCTGCCTGTGGAGTAGCCATTCTTTTGTTTCTTTACTTCTCTAATAGTCTCACCTTTACTTTATGGAGTAATTCGAATTCTTTTTTGGGTGAGATCCAAGAACCCTCTCTTGGGGTCTGGATAGGGACGCCTTCCCAGTAACATCAGCACCTAGAATTGTGTCTGGAACCTTATTATTACATGCAAAATTACTTGCCAGTTGAATGAATGAGTTTCAGCAGGAGGAAGTGCCGTGGTACTCCAGGAACCCTTTCTTCGGTTTCATTGTTCAGTCTCTGTCCTGTCTTGGAACCCGGAAAGAAAGAAGAGATTCAAATAATGATATTAGGGTTTAGACTCGGGACAGGGTAGGAGTAGGGGTGATGAGGGGCCCAGCGAGCTGCCTGGAAGTGTAACCGCCCAATAGGTTCACCTTGCCCACTGTCTAGACAGAGCTGATTTATCAACACAGGGGACTGGAATTGGAGAAAGAGTAATTCACGCAGAGCCAGTTGTATGGGAGATGGGAGTTTTATTATTACTCAAATCAGTCTCCCACGCATTCAGGGATCAGAGTTTTTAAAGATAATTTGGCGGGTAGGGCTTGGGAAGTGGGGAGTGCTTACTGGTCAGGTTGGAGATGGAATTATAAGGGGTTGAAGTGAGTTTTTCTTACTGTCTTCTTTTCCTGGGTGCGATGGCAGAACTGGTTGAGCCAGATTACCTGTCTGGGTAGTGTCAGCTGATCCATCCAGTGCAGGGTCTACAAAATATCTCAAGCACTCATCTTAGGTTTTACAATAGTGATGTTATCCCCAGAAGCAATTGTTGGGGGTTCAGACTCTTGGAGCCAGAGGCTGCATGGCCTCTAAACTGCAATTTCTAATCTTGTAGCTAATTTGTCAGTCCTGCAAAGGCAGACAGTTCCCCAGGCAAGAAGGGGGTCTTTTAGGGAAAGGGCCTGTTATCAATTTTGTTTCAGAGTCAAACCATGAACCGAATTCCTTCCCAAAGCTAGTTCGGCCTACGCTCAGGGATGAACAAGGACAGCGTAAATGTTAGAAGCAAGATGGAGTCAGTTAAGTCTGATCTCTTTCACTGTCATAATTTCCTCAGTTATCATTTTGCAAAGGTGGCTTCAGGAGTGGGGAGTCCATTGGATCAGGTAGAATGTAGGGATTCACAGTGTTCAGCTTCACGAAGCGTCATGACGGGATAAGTCAGTCATTCACGCATTCATTCACCAAGTTGACTGCATACAATATCCTAGCAGTGAGCTCTGCAGACACAATTTCTGCTCCCAAGGCTATCCTAGACCACAAGTAGAGATATGCATTAAAAAAATAAGCACATCAATACATATATCAAGCTGGGCATGGTGGCCCACGCCTGTAATCCCAGCATACTGGGAGGCAAAGGCAGGTGGATCACCTGAGGTCAGGAGTACAAGACCAACCTGGCCAACATGGTGAAACCCTGTCTCTACTAAAAATGCAAAACTTAGCCAGGTGTGGTGGTGGGCGCCTGTAATCTCAGCTACTGGGGAGGCTGAGGCAGGAGAATTGGTTGAACCTGGGAGGCAGAGGTTGCAGTGAGCTAAGATCACACCATTGCACTCCAACCTGGATGACAAGAGTGAAACTCCATCTCAAAACAAAACAAAACAAACCAAAAAACCCCACATATCATTATAAATCATAAAAGAAAATTGATGGAGAAATAAATGATGAATGAAGTGGGATCTGATTTAGACTGGCTGGGTCAGGGAAGGCCCTTCTGAGTAGGTGATAATGGAAGCAAAGACTCGAAGGACCATTCTGGAACAGAGGATTGTCAGGGAGCCAGCAGATTCACCTCCAAGGATTCTTCCCCTAAGCCCAAGACTCTCCAAGGGCCTCCAGTTTGAGACATTCTCAGACTCTGGAGTGCCAACTCCCCTAGAACCCAAGACACCCTGGACACCCCCTCATTTGCGTCAACCTGCCCTAGAGTCCTGAGCAATGGCGACACCTGTTTTAGGAATCTGTCCAAACTGAGTGTGACTACGCTTGGATGCTTTTCATCACAATGAGTGAAATCTCAGGCCACCAAGAGGCTACCCCAGGCACAGTCTTTTTTCAGGCCTTTTTATTCCTCACCAAAGGTTATCCTTCGAAGACTAAGCTCTGGTTTTTAAAATCTTGTCCAAATTCCTATCTAAGGGATCCGGGGAGTCAGGCCCTACCAACCATAAATTCTCATCAGATGGGTTTTATTTAACCCTATATATCGTGACTTTCTTTCCAACCTGACCCTGGCATAACATTACAAGACAAGGAAGAAAATCAAAATATTTTACCCGAAACATGTTTCTTTGCCAAATCTTGAAATGGCCCTGCAAGGCTGTCCTTTCTGGGGGAAAATTTGCATCTGTACATAGTCTCTATTCACACAGCTGGATCTTTTTCTTCCAGGCCCTCCCAGTCCTAAAGAGATTAACTAAAAGTCTAGCACCTTTTAACAATCTGAATAGGAAATACTTCTCATCTATTGTCTCTAAGGGCAGCCACTGTGAGACTTCAAAAGAACCTTGGTCTCCACAATCTTTTAACCTGAATGTTTCCTTTCTATTGATCCCAGGTCTTTAGACAAACTCAATCGATTGTCAATCAGAACATGTTTAAATTTGCCTATAGCCTGGAAGCCCTGAAACCCTACTTCAAGTTGTCTCGCCTTTCTGGACCAAACCAACGTATTTCTTAAATGTATTTGATTGATGTCTCATGCCTCCCTAAAATATATAAAACCAAGCTGCGCCCCAACCACCTGGGGCACGTGTTCTCAGGACCTTCTGAGGGCTGTGTCATGGGCCATGGTCACTATTATTTGGCTCAGAATAAATCTCTTCAAATATTTTAGAGTTTTTCATTGACACCCTCAACTACTCTTCCAGGAGCAGATGGCAGAAGTTAAAACTCCAGTCTTTGGGGTGTGTGTTGGTCTCCTCCAGGATTGCTTCCTCCTGTTGGTGGTGAAGAAGTTCAATGAGGGGGTGCCATGTAGATTTGTGCTGGGGGGACCTTCCATTTCATGCCGCCCACTCCAGCACCTGGCAGGTCCACTTCCTCTGACTTCTCCAGAGAACAAATGCTGTGGTGCAGAATGAGATCTGCTCCCAGCTTCCCTGGGGTTTAATCCCATCATTAACTCCCACTGGGGGCCAAGTCTCTGGCAAATGTCAAAAGAAAGGAACTAAGCTCTTTCCAAAGAGTTAGGGAGAAGGAGGGGGACGAGTAGAGGCCCCAGGAAAAGAACTTCAAAAGGGAGATTCACATACATTATTCAATCCTCCTCCGTGGGACCTCTGGCATAGGTTGTTTGGTAAGAAATGTGTTGTTAATGGTCTCTATTGCCATAAGAAGGAAAATCACTCCACGGAGGAGGTTCAGAATCTCCTCCCCAATTACCCGAGGCAGGCTGTGTGCACCTTGGACACTTAGTCCTGGCAATGGGTTCATGCAAGTGAGGAAACAAGGTGACCTTCCCAGTGGCCACCTTCCTTGTGAGCCACCACTCTCGGCTAAACTTTGTATCGCTTTAACAGCAGGTGATGTGGGCATTTTGCAAAGGTGGTTTCAGGAGTGGGGAGTCCATTGGATCAGGTAGGTGACCACTGGGAAGGTCACCTACATTTTACATGTGAAAAGAGGGAGTACAAGAACAAGTCAATTATGCGTTGCCTCAGACTCAGTAAGTCTACATTTTACATACAATAAAGTAAGCCATGAAAAGAGAGAGTAGAGGAAAAAGTCAGTTATGCATTTGTGGGCCAGGCACGGTGGTTCAAGCCTGTGATCCCAGCACTTTGGGAGGCCAAGGTAGATGGATCACCTAAGGTCAAGAGTTTGAGACCAGCCTGGCCAACATGGTGAAACCCCATCTCTACTAAAAAATACAAAATTTATCTGGGTGTGGTGGTGGGCCCCTGTAGTCCCAGCTAGTTGGGAGGCTGAGGCAAGAGAATTGTTTGAACCCAGGAGGGCGGAGGTTGCAGTGAGCCGAGATCGCCCCCCTGCACTCCAGCCTGGGTGACAGAGCGAGACTCTGTCTCAAAAAAACAAAACAAAACAAAACAAAACAAAACAAAAAATAAACCCAAAAAACAAAAAACAATGATACCTTTGTTTTAGGGTAGATGGAGAGAAAATTTCTGGTCTTCCCCTTGTGCTGTAAAGATAAGTTGGTAATTGTGTGACAATTCAACAGAGCTCAGGTTTAGAACTTACGGGGAGATATATATTTTGCAAGGTTTAGAGGTTCACAAGGAATATTCCTCACAAAATGTGAGGGAAACCATCTGGGGAGATATGTGGCCTTTGATTATTATCAGAACCTGGCTTTTGGATGAGGCTATGACACAGGGTTGTCAAATGACAGTTGTCTGTTTGGGAACTAAAAGGAAGGCAGTGTTGTGTGGCTCAGTTCCCAAGTTGAACTTTCCCTTTGACATAGTGAGCTTGGGGTCCTGAGATCCTGTTTTCATTCATGGAGGCTTCAGTGGTTTCCCGACAGCCACAGGAGCCTGTGCTCCTGGAAGCTGGCTTTTCTTTGACACTTTTTCCTCCAGGAACCTGGGTTGAGAGAGTAGAATGTTTCTGCCGTGAAAAGAGCCATTCTCAGGAAACTAAAGGAAGAGAAGCTCTGAGCAGATGAAGGTGGATGCAGAAGACATGTACGGCACGATTTTGTGTATCCAAAGTTCAAAAACCATGCTAATTAATCCAAGGAAAGGATGGCTCTTCAGAGGCAGGTAGCGAACTGGAAGGGACCAGGGGCACCAAATGCTGATGGCACTCTTGTTAGTAATCTGTGTGCCGCTTACATGGGTGAGCTCCCCTTGAGAGCATTCATCAAGCGGTATCCTTGTGATTTGACTGCTTTTCTCAGTGTCTATTGCACTTCAATCAAAATTTATCTAGCAAAGGGAAGGCCAAACACCAGGAAAGTCTGAGAAACTGTTACAGCCAGGAGAAGCCTAAGGAGTCATGAGGACTGAACATCACGGGGTATCCTGGGTGAGATCCTGAAACAGGAAAAGGGCATTCATTAAAAGCTAAGGACCTGTGAATACAGTATGGACTTTAACTAATAATAACATCTCGACATTGGGTCATGAATTATGGCAGATATGCCAAGGGAACGTAAGATGTTAATGATGGGGGAGTTTGAGCGTGGCATATGGGAATTCTGTACTATGTTTGCAATCTTTTTGTAAATGTAAAACTCTAATTTAAATGTTAAAACAGGGCCAGGTGCAGTGGCTTATGCCTGTAATCCCAGCACTTGGGGAGGCTAAGGCAGGAGGATCACTGGAGGTCAGGAGTTTGACACTAGCCTGGGCAGTATAGAGAGACTCTATCTCTGCAGAAAAAAAAAAAAATTAAAAAGTAGCTGGGTGTGGTGGTCAACACCTGTAGTCCCAGCTACTTGGGAGGCTGAGGCAGGAGGATTGTCTGAGCCCAGGAGTTTGAGGTTATGGTGAGTTATGATAACTCCAGCCTGGGTTACAGAGCAAGACCTTTCTTTCTCAATCTCTGTCTCTCTTTCTCTCTGAGAGAGGTTATATATATACAGAGAGAGAGAGGTTTCCCAGCCTCACAGTTGTAGAAGCTAGAAGACCAAGATGAGAATGCTAGCACAGTTGATTTCTGGTGAGAGCTGTCTTCCTGAATTGTACATGGCTATCTTCTCTCTGTATCGTCCCATGGTAGAGAGAGAGAGAGAGAGAGAGAGAGAGAGAAAGAGAGAGATTAAGCTGTCGGGTGCCTCTTCGTATAAGGGCACTAATACCATTATGAGGGTCCCACCCTCATGACCTCATCTAAACCTAATTACCCCCAAAGACCCCATCTCCAAATACCATCACACTGGGAGATTAGAGCTTTGGCATATGAATTTTTGGGGAGACACAACTAATTTTTTTAAATTTTTAAATTGATTTATTATTAATTTATTATTATTATTTTAAATTTATTTACTTATTTATTTTGAGACAGAGTCTTGCTCTGTTGCCCAGGCTGGAGTCCACTGGCACCAATTTCAGCTCACTGCAGCCTCCACCTCCTGGGTTCAAGCAATTCTCCTGCTTCAGCCTCCTGAGTAGCTGGGATTATAGGCATGTACCACCACGCCCAACTACTTTTTGTATTTTCAATAGAGACGTGGTTTTGCCATGTTGGCCAGGTTCGCCTCAAACTCCTGACCTCAAGTGATTTTCATGTCTTGACCTCCCAAAGTGCTGGGATTATAGACGTGAGCCACCACAGCCAGCCATTTCCCTTTTTTATTGTTTTTAAATGAAAGGATCTTACTCTATTGCCCAGGTTAGGGTGCAGTGGTATGATCATAGCTCACTGCAGCCTCGAACTCCTGGGCTCAAGTGATACTCCCATCTCAATCTCTCAGGTAGGTGGGACTACAGGTGTGGGCCACCATGCCTGGCTAAGTTTTAAATTCTTTTATAGAGAGGGGGTCTTTCTATGTTGCCGAGGCTGGTCTTGAACTCCTGGCCTCAAGTGATCCTCTGGCCTTTGTCTTCCAAAGAGCTGGGATTCCAGGTGTGAGCCAGCATACTCCTGGCCTCTCTTCGCCTTCTTTTTAAAGCAACCTATTTGGAAGACATCAACCTGGAAATTCTTGAGGGCCTTGTTTCTTGCTGCATGGTTCACTTGAAGAGACTGATCACTGTCATGGCCAAAGGCGTGCTCCTAACCAGGGTGCATTGGAGCTGGCTTGTATTGATCACTAGAGCCAGTTGTACACATCTATTTCCAACTCCACCTTCAGTAATGTCATTTCGGGAGTGGGAATATTGGTGCCACAGAAATCTGCAAACACCAGGAATCAGCCACCTGCCCAGAGCCCGTTGTTAAACAGTTACCAGCACACCACTGCTTCTAACTAACCTCCACTTAACCACCTCTGTCTGCTAACCAGTGCTCTTAGTTTCTTCTGTAAACACCCCTGACCAATGCCTTCGTCCCTCCGACGTTCACAGCTGTTCCAATCACGGAGACTGCATGCTTATCAAGCGTCAATTACACTTATCCCCAAACCTGTTCATGCAAATATATTTCTTATGGCAATTACAGAATTAGGTAAATATTGCAGTACTGATGGAGTGTATAAAAGTAATAGAGTTGTCATTTCTAGGAAAATTAAGCTGAATGCTTGGGAAAGACTTAATAAAGGCAAATTACTTTGCTGCTGTCAAATTGAGTGCAGGCAAAGCAACTGTAAAATTTGGGGAATGATTATATAAACCTGGAAGGATTCTGGGCTTCAGTTGCTATAAGTGTCTTTAAGATCTTGCTCCATTTCAAGTTAATAAAACAGGAGATTTTAAAATAAGGCAGAACTTCAAGTAGTGAGTGTGTACTCAAAGAATGGATGCATATTTATACATGTTAAGCCAATCTATAAAATTGCAGGTGTGCTTTTGTCATCATTTTATGACTCCACACTGTCACCCACTTTTGCTAATGATGAGCTATCAGTCCCAATCGTGCTGGCCAAGAGGCTTTTACTGTAACTTCTGTGGGCCAATCATTTCAGAGACACACAGTTTTGCTTTAGCTAAAGATCTAGCCACATAGTCTTAGCTCTGTCATCTTGAGGGTTTCTACTTGTCAACCACATGGTTCAGCCTGAAACTAGAGAAACAGAACCAATAGGATGTATGTGTGTGTGATTATCTATCATCTGTCTGCCTATCATCTCTCTATCTCTCTCCCTATCTACTTATCATATCTATCTATCTATCTATCATCTATTATGTATCATCACTATCATCTATCTAATCTATCTACCTATCATCTCTATGTATCTATGTATGTATTACCTATTTATCTATCATCTCTATCATCTATCTAATCTATCTATCATATCTACTATCTATCTATAATCTATCTATCATCTCTATTACCTATTTATTAATCATCTCTATTATCTATCATCTATTTAATTGATCATATCTATCATCTATCATCTATCTAATCTATCATCTGTATCTATCATCTATCTAATCTGTCACCTCTATCATCTATCTAGCTAATCTGTCATCTCTATCATCTATCTATCTATCTAATCTATCATCTCTATCAATCATCACTATTATCTCTCTGTCATCTATCATCTCTATCAATCGATCTATCATCAATTCATCTATGTATCTATATATCAATTGTCTATCCATTCATTTATGTATTTAAGTATGTATGTATGTGTGTATGTGTATATCTATCATCTCTATCAATCTATCTATCATCCATTCATCTATGTATCTATGTATCTATCTATCTATATATCATTTATCTATCCATTCATTTATGTATGTATGTATGTATGTATGTATGTATGTATCTATCTATCTATCTATCTATCTATCTATCTATCTATCTATCTATCTAGAGATTTATTTTAAGGAACTGGCCCATGTTTTGCAGAGGCTGGCAAGTCTAAAATCTGTAGGGTAGGCTGGCAGACTTGAGACTCAGGAAACGGTTGATATTGCAGCTCAATTTCAAAGACAGTCTGGAGGCGGAATTCCCCATATCTCTGGGGTCGGACAATATTTTTTTTCTCTTAAGGCCTTCAGTGGATTGGATGAGGCCCACCAAAATCATAGAGGGCAATTTGCCTTACTCACGGCCTACTAGAGTTCAATGTTAATCTCATCTAAAAATACCTTCATAGCAACATCTAGACTAGTGTTTGACCAAATATTTGGGTATCACAGCCTAATCAAGTTGACACATAGGATTAATCATCATACTGACATTTTAGCTTCCCCCATCCACTTCTTCCTTTAGTTGTGCCCCAGTTTGCTTTTCTCTTATGCCTCAGCTCCAGCTTCTACCATGCCTTTCATCTTTCATGCCTTTGCTCACACTGCTTCTCTTTCTTTCTCTCTTTCTCTCTCTTTCTTTCTTTCTTTCTTTCTTTCTTTCTTTCTTTCTTTCTTTCTTTCTTTCTTTCTTTCTTTCTTTCTTTCTTTTTTCTTTCTTTCTCTTTCTCTCTCTCTCTTTCTCTCTTTCTTTCTCTCCTTTCTTCCTTTCTTCTTGCCTGCTTTCCCTCCCTCCCTCTTTCTTTCTTTTGTTCGTTTGTTCATTTTTGAGACAGAGTTTTGCTCTTGTTGCCCAGGCTAGAGTGCAATGGCGCAATCTCGGCTCACCACAAACTCCACCCCTGGGTTCAAGAGATTCTCCTGCCTCAGCCTCCTGAGTAGCTGGGATGACAGGCATGCACCAACGTGCCAAGCTAATTTTTGCATTTTTAATAGCGATGGGGTTTTGCCACATTGGCCAGGCTGGTCTCAAACTCCTGACCTCAGGTGATCCATCCACCTTGGCCTCCCAAAGTGTTAGCATTACAAGTATGAGTCACCATGCCTGGCCCTCTTCTTTCTTTCTGTTTTGGAGACAGAGACTTGTTCTATTTCCTGGGCTGGAGTGCAGTGGCATGGTCATAGCTCACTGCAGCCTCAAACTCCTGGGCTCAAGCAGTCCTCCTGCCTTAGCCTCCTGAGTAACTGGGACTATAGGCATTCACTACAATGCCTGGCTCTTTTCTTTTTCTTTTTTTTTTGTAGAGATGGAGTCTTACTATGTTGCCCAGGCTGGTCTCAAACTCCTGGCCTCAAGCAGTCCTCCAACCTCGATGTCTCAAAGTGCTGGGGTTACAGGTGTGAGCCATGGCACCCAGCCACTGCTTTCTTCTACACTGCCTTCCCCCAGTCCTCCATGCAGCCTAATGTCCTATTCTTCCAAACCCAACTCTATCATCTCTTTCTTCATGAAACCGGTATTTATCCCCTGACTAGAGGTCATCTCACAGTCACTGGCATTCCCAAATCATTTTATGTGTCTTACTAATTATTTGGATTATTTCTTAGGAAAAAATAGTTATTTTGATTATATAATTGGGGATCCATAGGAACCTTGGAGATCCTGGCATCTACCTACCCCTTTGATTTTGTAAATAAGAAAACTGGGCCAGAGCTCTTCTGTGACCAACTTAAGGTGTACAAACAACAATAAAGGCGAGTGATATTGAGCTTGTAAATGCCACCTCCCATGCGGAGGGCAGTGTGCACTGGGCGTCCTTCACTGGGCTTGCACACAGTAGGTGTGCATACATATTTTTAAGATTAGCCTTATTTTATTAAAATCTAGAGCCTCCATTTATTAAATAGCTCAGATTGGAAAGAAATACATATTAATTGAAGATAATTTGGAAAATACAAAACAGCATAAAAAAGAAGCTATAGGTAGGGTGCGGTGGCTCATGCCTGTCATCCTAGCACTTTGGGAGACTGAGATGGGTGGATCACTTGGGGTCAGCAGTTTGAGACCAGCCTGGCCAATAAGGTGAAACCCCGTCTGTACTAAAAATACAAAAATTAACTGGGTGTGGTGGTGGGCATCTGTAATCCCAGCTACCCAGGAGGCTTAGGGAGGAGAACTGCTTGAACCTGGAAGGCAGAGATTGCAGTGAGCTGAGATCACACCACTGCACTCCAGCCTGGGTGACAGAATGAGACACTGTCTCAAAAAAAAAAAAAAAAACAACAAACAAACAAAAGAAGGAACTGTAAGTCCCCTATTATACCAAGTCTTACTATTATACCAAGATAAGATTTTTTTTTTTTAAAAATTTTTAAAGACAGGGTTTTACTCTGTCTCCCAGACTGGAGTGGTGCAATCACAGCTCACTGCAGCCTCCACCTCCCAGGCTCACATGATCCTCCCATCTTGGCCTCCTGAGTAGCTGGGACTAAAGGCATACAACACCATGCCCGGCTAATTAAAAAAAATGTTTTTTGTAATGGGGTCTCATTATGTTGCCCATGCTGGTTTTGAACTCCTAAGCTTAAGCAGTCCTCCTGCCTTAGCCTCCCAAAGTGCTAAGATCACAGGCATGAACCACCGAGCCTGGCCCAAGATTAAAATTTTTAGTATTTAGGATTATTTCCTTCATACTGGGTTTAAAGAAAAAGACAACAAACAAATCAGTATTATGCATAGATTAGTTACTTGAAGGAGTAAGTGCTTTTTTTTTTCCTATGAGACGGAGTCTCGCTCTGTCATCCAGGCTGGAGTGCAATGGTATGATGCCAGCTTACTGCAACCTCCACCTCCTGGGTTCAAGTGATTCTTGTGCCTCAGCCTACCAAGTAGCTGGGATTACAGGTGCCTGCCACCATGCCCAGCTAATTTTTGTAGAAATGGGATTTTGCCATCTTGGCCAGACTGGTCTTGAACTCCTGACCTCGAGTGACCCGCCCGCCTTGGCCTCCCAAAGTTCTGGGATTACGGGGGTAAGCCACCGCACCTGGCCGGAAGTGCTTTTTGATTGAGCAAAAGAAGGGAAGCGTTCCAAATAGTATCTCTGATTTCCATCCAACCACTTATCTACTCAGGAAATAAGAACCTGCCGGGGTAGGCTTTATGTCTGGCACTAGGGGTACAGAGATGAATTACATATTGCAGGTGCCAGCACTTGAACCTTTCAGAATCTAGTGGAAGAAACAGACATGTAAACAGAGAATCACAATGAAGGCTGACAATAGGAAGATGAACAATTTCAGGCAGCTTATAATTACACGCCACATTACATGACACGGATTTTATGGCTGTAATAGTGGGCTGTATTGGTTTATAATTTCTGGTATCAAATCAAAAGCCTCATAACAATGACCAGGGAAACTTTCTTTAAGGGTGATTGTTCATAAAGGGGAAATAATTGGAAATTTCACAAACCTGTAATTACAAAAGCAGGAAAGGTTACTATGGTCTATTTTATAACTGTAATCAAAAAAGCTACAGGGGGACTTTTAAAATGTGCCTTTAATTAACTCCATTAAAGGTTACTGTCTGGGATGAAAGATAGATCAACCTGAAATCGCACCTAATGAGAAGTTTAAGGGGATCTGAAATTGGGTGTTTGGCAAATCAGCACCAAACTTGAATCCAAGTGTTTCCTGTGTCTGTCGGGTTCTTCTGTCGTGGGATTCAGTGATCAGTGAAGCCAGTCGGTTTTGTCATGATTGTCCTATCACATGCGATGGCTTCTTAGGATTAAGAATGATATACAATATTGAACTACTTTAAATATGCACAGGACTTTGGCCATCATTCTATGAGTCTTGTTTTCATTTCAGCCTGTCAGGTGAGTTTTTACTGAATTTGACGCCTTCCACCATGTGGGATACGTGGGGGGTGCTGTCAGAGGGACGGACTCTCAGCATGATTGAAGTGAAGACGGGGCATGGATCATGAGAGAAACCAGTGGATGTGGGACTGTGGGCTCCTGGGACAGTGCAAGGGTTTCAAATGCCGCCCGGCTTCTGGGGATGATAAGAGAGTAATTGGTCTCACTGCGTATTGCACGGGAATGTGTTTAAGTGTCAGCAGAGGTGGCCTGGAGTAACTTATAGTCCATCAGTGAGAACAGAAGTGGCTTGTTTCTGGGAGAAATGCAATTCTACCCAGTGAGATGGTGTCCAGCAAAGTGTGTTACCTGTGCCTTGATGGGGGACACATCACTTCCCCATTTCGGGACTCATTTTCCTCTTCTGCAAAATAGCTGTATTCAACAAGATGATGTTTCTGTCTCTTTCCAGCTCTAAAACACTGAGAAGTCATCTTGGGTTTGGACATGGCTTGGAAGGGGTGCTCTGTCTGAGCCGGAGGAGGCTGGAGCATCCTGCAGACAAACCCCTCTGCTCTCTCTCTGTTAGTAAGAGTGACGGCCATTCACTTTTGAGAGAGTTTTGTTCTGTTGTCCAGGCTGGAGTGGAGTAGCATGATCTTGGCTCACTGCAACCTCTGCCTCCTGGGTTCAAGAGATTCTCGTGCCTCAGCCTCCCAAGTAGCTGGGATTATAGGCACGCGCCACCACATCTTGTTAATTTTTGTGTTTTTTAGTAAAGATGAGGTTTCGCCATGTTGGCCAGACTGGTCTCAAACTCCTGTGACCTCAAGTGATCCACTCGCCTCGGCCTACCAAAGTGCTAGGATTACAGGTGTGAGCCACTGTGCCCAGCCACCATTCACTTTTTCACTGTGGTGGCCATCCACATCTATTCTCCTGCCCCCCACTTCCAGGCTCCAATGCTGCTTTTCCACAATACTCCATGCCTCACAAAATTGATAGCCTCAGGCCTTTCTGCAGAGACTAGGTGGTATTCATCAAATCCTGATTTCTTTTGCTCTTCCCCAACAGGCAGGAGAACACTTTCCTGACTTGCTGGTAGGTTGAGATCACGTGACTGGGTTCTAACCCAGGAGGATTGGTAGTAGGTAGGTTGAGATCTTTGCTGGTAGGTTAAGATCACATGACTGGGTTCTGGCCCAGGAGGATTGGTAGTAGGTAGGTTGAGATCTTTGCTGGTAGGTTGAGATCACGTGACTGAGTTCTGGCCCAGGAGGATTTGGGAAGAAGTCAAGTAGCCCTGCTAGTCTTGACTTGTAAAACCCGCACGACCCTTCAACTCTCTCTGCCCCTGCAATGGGGAACCTGAGCCACATACATATTGGCGTAATCTGGCTCTTTCCCACCAGAAAGCAGAACAATTAGGGCAAAATCCAAGAGTTCCTTCCAAAAAATTAGGGCAAATCTTAGTTGTTTTTTTTTTTCTCTCCAGTTTCCAGGTACTGCCCTTGAGTCTTCAAAGGGAAGGGGAATTCTATGGACTGGATTGAGCGGGAAAGGAGTTACTGACAACTTACCCACAAAAACATTTTGGCAACTCCTCAATTAATTAAACATAGAATTACCATCTGATCCGGCAATCTCATTCCTAGGTATATACCCAAAAGAAAGGAAAACTGGATGTTCATATGAAAACGTGCCCCAAAATATCCATAGTGGCACTACTCATGTTAGCCAAAAGGTTGAAACAACCCGAATGCCAATCAATGAATGAATGATTACAACAGATACGGCACATCCATAACAAAGAATGAAGTACCCTCACAGGCAACCTTGAAAACATTACGCTAAGTGAAAGAAGCCAGACACAAAAGGCCACATATTGTGTGATTCACTTAATATGAAATATTAATCCAGAGAGACAGAAAGCAGGTTAGTGGTTGCCAGGAACCAGGGGAGGGAGCATAGGAAGTGATTGTGTAATAGGCATAAGGTTTCCATTTGGGGTAATGAAAATGTTCTCGGCGATGGTTACACAACACTGCAGACGTACTTAGTACCGCTGACTTCTACACTTTGAAATGATTGCAGTGGCATATTTTATGTTATGTGCATTTTTATCACAACAAAGAAAGAAAAAGTCTATAAACGTTTTGAACCAAAGAGGAGAGAAATAAACCCAACAAAACTGTGACTGGAAGGCAAATCAAGGTCAAAAGCACACAGGGAGCTTAAAGGTTGAGATGAGGTGAAAAGTCACCCAACAATGAGAGAATATGAAAGGTGGAGGCAGGGAGCAGGTTGGACACTGGGGAGGCACATGGGGACTGGTGTGGAATGACTTTTTTTAGTGGGGACGTGGAGGGGTTGGAGAGAGACTCTGAAAACATTGAGGTGCTCTGGGCACCAGTGTATAAGTGCATTTGAGATTGCATTGGAGGTCGATGTTTCTGAATCCACCAAGAACAGAAAGTTAGCAAAAGGTGTTCTCTTTGTAATTTTTTTTTTTTTTTTTTTTTTTTAAGACAGAGTCTTGCACCGTTGCTATGGCTGGAGTGCAATGGCGTGATCTCAGCTCACTGCAACCTCTGATTCCCCTGCTTCAGCCTCCCAAGTAGCTGGGACTACAGGCATCCGCCACCAGGACAGGCTGATTTTTTGCATTTTTAGTAGAGACAGGGTTTCATCATGTTGGCCAGGCTGGTCTTGAACTTCTGACCTCAAGTGATCAGCCCACCTCAGCCTTCCAAGGTGCTGGGATTACAGGTGTGAGCCGCTGCGTCTGGACTTTTTTTTTTTTTTTTTTAATAACCCTTAAAAACATTCTTGGAAGGATCCTATGACTGCACCTGTGCCCTGTTTCATTCTCTTCTGCCTAACTTGGTCCATCCCACCACCCTTCCGTCCTGACTGCTGTACCTCCCACTTTGCCGTCTGTACTGGTGCCTTCCCTTCTGTAAGTGAACCTGTGCCGGCCAACACCATCTTAACTAAACCTACCTGAGAGATGCCACAGAGGAGGCGACATCTAAGCTGGGTCTTGAGGATAAGTATAATTTCACTTAGTGGAGAGGGGAAAGGACCTTTCAAATAGAGGGAAGTGCAGGCTTGGGAAGGGTGTGGTTTGTCTGGGGAATAGTGAGTGAGTTAAGGGCAAGCCTAGAGCAAAGAGCGTAGGTAGCAGTAGTCCTGGCTGTGAAGCAGCAATGGCCATGTGGTAAAAAGGCTTGCCATGTTATGTCCATGTGGCAGTGGTGTCCACTCCTATCTTTCCGTGCAGTGTTTACCAGCACCTTTTAGAATATTCCAACAGTACAGAACTTGAACTCCTGCACCCAACCCAGGTGCAACCTGGGAAATCAATGCACAGTGTCTTCAAAGTGCACATCTCGCTGAAATGCTGACTCGCATCATGTCAAGGAGTTTATTGGACAAAACCTCCTTCCAGAGGAACTCTGGTGGAGACACGGGTGCTCACCTGCACAAGTATGTCCTTGAGCATGGTATTGGCTTGGCTCTTTGTTTCTGACTTCTATTCTGGGCATCAGGATAAGGTTACTTAGCATATTCTTTTCCCTCTGAATCTGGACCCCAGCTCCTTCTAGGCCACTTGCAGATGACACAATGTAGGATCTGCATGGGTTGGGTTTCTGCTACCTTAACAAACTCTGTCCCCCATCTCCCCTCCCTGCCAACCACTTTCCTTCCTCAGAGGCTGTTGAACCTGAAGAGGCTCATTTTAGTTTCTTTACCAAATAAAAGAACTTGTTTGCCTCTGGTTGGCGACCTAGACCTTCAAAACATAATGGCTTCTTTACACATACTATGTTTGAAGGAAAGGACACATCCAGAGGGCAGCTCCTCATTTCAGTTTTTAAATTCAAAAGTCCCTTCCTTCCTTCCTTCCTTCCTTCCTTCCTTCCTTCCTTCCTTCCTTCNCAAAAGTCCCTTCCTTCCTTCCTTCCTTCCTTCCTTCCTTCCTTCCTTCCTTCCTTCCTTCCCTACCTCCCCCCTCCCACCTTCCCTCCTTCCCTTCTCTCCTTCTTCCCTTCTTCCCTTCCTTCCTTCCTTCCTTCCCTCTCTCCTTCCCTCCTTCCCTCCTTCCTTCCTACCTTCCTTCCTTCCTTCTTTCCTTCCTCTTTCCTTCTTTCCTTCCTGTTTCCTTCTTTCCTTCCTTCCTTCCTTCCTTCCTTCCTTCCTTCCTTCCTTCCTTCNCCTTCTTTCCTTCCTTCCTTCCTTCCTTCCTTCCTTCCTTCCTTCCTTCCTTCCTTCTTTTTTTTGGAGACAGGATCTTGCTCTGTGGTCCAGGCTGGAGTGCAGTGGCACAGTCATAGCTCATTGTAACCTTGAACTCTAGGGCTCAAGCAATTCTTCCACCTCAGTCTTTCAGTTAGCTGGGATTACACGCACATGCCACCATGACTGGCTAATTTTTGTACTTTTTGGTAGACATGTGGTCTTGCTATGTTGCCCAGACTGGTCTCAAACTCCTAGTGTCAAGCAATCCTCTTGCCTCGGCTTCCCAAAATGTTGGGATTAAAGGCATGAACCATCTCAGCCAGACTATTTCTACCTTTCTTATTGGACAATGGCACTTAACTGGTTGACCCCAAGGAGGTTAGATTTGATACCTAAGAGGCTTATTTACTTGCTTCTCACTGGAACCACACACATTCCCAAGAGCAGCTCATGGAATTTTCTGCTACCTCTGAGACTGAAGTAGAGATCAAAGCACAGTTTTCACTGTCAACAGGAATGCAGCTATCCCAGGGAATTTCGAGTTTATCTTGTAGCAAATGGAAAACCATTGAAGATTTTAAAGGACAGCAGTGAAAAGACCAGAATTATGTAACAGAAAGAATTCTGATGGTCACTTACAGCAAGGCTCAAGGGTCAGCAAGAGTTGTTTTTTTTTTTTTTTTTGGTTGTTGTTTTTTTTTTTTTTTGTCAAGGATCCCATTGTAAGTGTTTTCACCTTTCCAGGCATATGGTCTCATATGGTTTGTTCTGTGTCCCTGCCCAAATTTCATATTAAACTGTAGTTTCCAAAGTTGGGGGAGGGATCTGGTGGGAGATGACTGGATCATGGGAGCAGATTTCCCCTTTTCTTTGCTAGTGATAGTGAGTGAGTTCTCATGATATCTGATTGTTTGAAAGTGTGTACCATTTCTCCGTTCTGTCTCTCTCTCTCTCTCTTTTTTTTCTCTCTCTCCTGTCACCATGTGAAGATGTGCCTACTCCCTCTTCACCTTCCGCCATGATTGTAAGTTTTCTGAGGCCTCTCAGCCATGCTTCCTGTACAGCCTGCAGAACTGTGAGTCAATGAAACCTCTTTTCTTCATAAGTTACCCAGTTTCAATTAGTTCTTTATAGCAGTATGAGAACAGATTAATATACACAGTCTCTGTCACACCTCCTCTTCTATGCTGTTATGGCATGAAAGTAGTCACAGACAATATGTAACTTTTGTGGCTATGTTTCAATAACCAGTTTCAATAAAGCTTTATTTATAAAAAATAAGCTTCAGGCTGGATTTAGCCTGAGAGCTATAGTCTGTGAGCCCTGGTACAGGATGGATGGGAGAAGGTGAAGGTTAGAAACATAGGAAGCAATAAAGCTATAGTAGACATCTGTTTTGTTTTGTCATGTTTTGTTTCCATTGTTGTCCAGACACTACTCACTTTTTCTGGGTAATGGTACCTTACTTTTCCACTAAAAAAACATTCTGTCTACCACTGTTAGCCCATGTGCTTCAGGTGCAATTGACTGCACATTCATTTCAGCACAGGCATATGACCAAGGCTTGCATAATTGGAGTATTGCATTTTCCTGGCCGTAGTGATTGGCACATGGAAAATCCTGGGATCCAGTCAGAGTGAATGAGATGGGAGCGGAGACACACTCTCATCCATGGGCCTGACCCTAGGAGGACATGGCTGTGGAGCTTTGGCCAACATCTTGCCACTAAGTGAAGCTTAAGACTGAAACCAACACAGGGAAGCAACAGGCACATCTGAGAGCTAGAAAGGTATATGGGAAAATTGGAGGAGTACTGACTTCATGATTGATTTTTCCAAAGGTGTCTTCAGTCATCTTTTGAGTCTAGATGATCCTTTGCTCAAGCAAACCCATCAATGTGTGGCTTTAAGTCAGGTGCGGTGGCTCACGCCTGTAATCCCAGCTCTTTGGGAGGCTGAGGAGGGTGGATCACTTGAGGTCAGGAGCTTGAGGCCAGCCTGGCCAACATGGTGAAACCCTATTTCTACTAAAAATACAAAAATTAGCCAGGCGTGGTGGTGGGCACCTGTAATCCCAGCTACTTGGGATGCCGAGGCACGAGAGTCGCTTGAACCTGGGAGGCAGATGTTGCGGTGAGCCGATTGTGCCGCTGCACTGCAGCCTGGAAGACAGAGCAGGACTCTGTCTTGAAACAAACAAACAAACAAACAAAAGCCCCAAAACAAAAAGAAGTGGCTTTAGGTTAGGTATAGATGCAGCATAAACCTTTTTGGGGCATGCAGAGGCTTGAGACCATGTGGCTTCTTTGGACCTCGGCTGCTCTGTGTGATTGGGAAATGTGCACAGGGGTCATCGTGGGAGGACCACTGCTCTAGGTTTTGTCCTGCAGAGAACTGTTGCATCTGGAAGCAGGGTTTGAGCTGTATTCATATTCAAATAATCATGTTTTTTCATGAAAAGACATAGGAGATTTTAGGAAAGGGGATGGAATGGAGAGGGAGGGATGGGAGAGGCTTGACTCATGCCTATCCATGGGACCTAGAAGCTGAGGACAGCTTTCATGAGGGGTTGTGTGAGATTCCAGGTGAGTCATTCTCCTTCAGAGGCCAAAAGACAGAGTGAGGTCTGCAGTTATCAAGGCAGCTGTTCTTGGATCCTAGTCTTGGCAAAACGAGCTGCTGCCATGAGACCTTCTCAAGGAGACTTTCTCAGTAGAGGCAGCAGAAAGGAGTGCCTGATGTAGACATCTGGGTAGAAGAACCAGAACAGCCTCCCTCCACTCATCATGGGTCTCTCAAGAACACGCAGGGGGTTCTCGGCCGGGAGCAGTGGCTCATGCCTGTAATCCCAGCACTTTGGGAGAATGAAGTGGGTGGATCACGAAGTCAGGAGATCGAGACCATCCTGGCTAATTCGGTGAAACCTCGTCTCTACTAAAAAATATACAAAAAATTAGCTGAGTGTGGTGACAGGCGCCTGTAGTCCCAGCTACTCAGGAGGCTGAGACAAGAGAATGGCGTGAACCCAGAAGGTGGAGCTTGCAGTGAGCCGAGATCATGCCACTGCACTCCAGCCTGGGAGACAGAGCGAGACTCGGTCAAAAAAAAAAAAAAAAAAAAAAGAACACTCAGGGGGTTCTCAAAGGGCCCCTAAGTCCCTGCATGGGCAGGTAGAGCTCTGCACCATTATTATTAATGGAAAAGTGACTGCAGCTTATAGATGTTGGGGATCTAAATATATCCATAAATATGGAATAACTCATGCCAGGACCAGACACATTCTATATTGTAAATGTTGAATGAACGTAAGAAAGAGAACCTGAAACTAGGGGTTTTCTCTCCTCTCCCAAAGGTTCATCTGTGTCAACCCGCAGCAAAACAAATGGCAATGTGAACCCACCAAATGCCTGCATTATACGTGTGCAAGAGAGTTGCCTGCCTCTGATCATCCAAAGGGAATGTGGAAAAGGGAGAAGGACATCCCTTTCAGATGGGAGCCAGGAGATGTTGGCCCAAAGTCCCTTTCTTCCTCCCTCCTGCAGGTGGCAACAGGTCTTCGACTGCATCATAAAAGCTGAAACGTGTTGGCTCAGAGGGCTTCATAATTTGATCACATAATCACCAGGAGAGAAGGGTTGTTGCTTTACGGTGATCCACTTCGTGGGTGTTCTTTCAATTAGCGTGTAGTTCCGCATCATCATGGAAAATGGGCGCAATGTCATGCGTTTGAGACATCTTTAAAGATGAGGCTTTATAGACTGGTTTGCTGTTTGATTTTTATTTATTTATTTGTTTCTGGTAATGTTGTTATATCATTCTGTGAGGCCCTAACCTTCCTCTTGATTTACCTCTTTGGAGAGTAAATGAACTTCAAAGGATGCCGGGTTCGCATTTCTGGTTCAATTCAAGCCTTTGGCTCTGACTGTTTTTCTCTATCCAAACCAAGGCTTTCACTGAGCGTGAGCTGCCGGGCTCAGAGGCTCCAGGTGAGGGTGCTTGGGCAGTGACTGGCAAGCTCCTTCTCTTGGCTTGACCTGTGAACTTCTTCTTTCCTTCTGGTTTCCTGCATGCAGCTCTTGAAGGTGCTGGCTCAGCTGAAGAAGAAAATCTTCAGTGAGGAGAGAGGTCTGTTCTGGCTTTTTTTTTTTTTTTGAGATGGAGTCTCACGCTGTCACCCAGGCTAGCGTACAGTGGTGCAATCTTGGCTTACTGCAACCTCTGCCTCCCAGGTTCAAGTGATTCTCCTGCCTCAGCCTCCCAAGTACCTGGGACTACAGGCGCCTGCCACCACGCCTGCTAATTTTTTGTATTTTTAGTAGAGAAGGGATTTCGCCATATTGGCCAGGCTGGTCTCGAACTCCTGACCTCAAGTGATCTGCCTGCTTCGATCTCCCAAAGTGAGAGGTCTGTTCTTTAATCTGGGTGTTCCAGGGCTGCAGGGCTGTGCACCTGATAACTTCCAGACGTGCTCAGAAGGTCCTTCATCAGGGCACAGGGGACTCACAGTGTCTGCTGTGATACTGGGCCATCATCTCCCGGCTACCATCTCAAAGAAATGTTCTACCTTTTCCACGTTCCCGTTGAATGATCAGAGGCAGACAATTCTCTTTGACACGTATGATAATGCAGGCATTTGCTGGATTCGCATTGCCCCTTGTTTTGCTACAGGCTTACAGAGATGAACTTTTAGGAGAGACAATCCCTAAAGATGAGCCTTTGAGGGGGAAAGGAGAGCAGGCTACATTTTTAACCAGTTGGCCAATCTAGCCAGTCCCTCTTAATTTTTATAATATGAAAAGATATTTTATTTTTATTACTTTACTATATGACAGCAGTGAACACACCAGATTGCACTTTCTCAAATGACAAACGGAGAATGAGGTACATTTTCCTATTTTTTAAAATGTCCAACTTTTATTTTAAGTTCAGGGGTCCATGGGCAGAATGTGCAAGTTTGTTACATAGGCAAACGTGTGCTACGGTGGTTTGCAGCAAAGATCATCTCATCACCTAGGTATTCAGCCCAGCATGCATTAGCTATTCTTCCTGATGCTATTCCTCCTCCCACGTATTTCTCTCTGATTCCCCGAAAACCTCAACATCATCTGTATTTATTTTTATTTTTATTATTTATTTATTTATTTGAGACGGAGTCTCGCTCTGTCGCCAGGCTGGAGTTTTTTCTTTTCTTTCTTTTTTTTTTTTTTTTTAAAAAAAACAAAAACAAAAAAACAAACTTCATCAAGCCGGAAGTAGCAGACATTTCTCTGTTTTTCTGCAAATAATTGAGGGGGAGGGGAAAACAACAAAACAGGGTTTTTTTTTTTGCTTTTTTTTTTTTACTAAATATTGATATTGTAGCTGCTACTTAGAGAAGATTGCATGTGATGACTTCCATTAGCTTCTCTTTATCTGCCTTTAGAAGTCGGTTTTTCCTTTTTTTTAAAGAACAGGATTGTAGTGTGTTATTAACACTGACAGTTCCAGTATTCACATTGAGCTTCTGAAGGCGTCAGGGGGAAGATCTCCTGATCTAGCAACATGATCTCCACAACATGCATGGTGCTGATTTCAGAGGAGACCGGCAGGCATTTCTGTCTGGGCTTTCCAGGAGAAACATTCTGCGCTTCGGAAGCGGGTGTTCCATCCGTCGGTGGGCACGTCCGTGCCCCTTGTAACATGGCAGAATGGAGAGTGGCGGGTGAAGGGCTGAGCTCTGTTTTGAGTAGAGGGAGCATTTCAGCTGGAGGAGGCCCGCAAAGGCTGTCTCCGAAAAGGAATTCCAGGGCTCAGGACATCTTGGGTTCACAGGGCTGCCAAGAAAAGCAACATTGAATATATCAAGTGCTTTCCACGTGACAGGCATTGTGCTTAGGGCTTGGCATGCAGGATCTTATTTCCCACCACAATCCTGCAAGCTAAGTGTTACGATTGATGCAAGCAAAATTCTAAGATCGCCCCGAGATCCCTGCTCCCTTCTGTACATCCCTCCTTATGATATTTGGGAGTGTGAGTATGACGGATTTTATTTCCATGATTAGATATGTTTATGGCACAGTAGACTTTAAGGAAGTGAGCTTATCGGGGTGGATCTAACCTAATCACATGAGCACATTTTATTTGTTTGTTTGTTTGTTTGTTTTTGAAACAAAGGTCTTGCTCTGTTGCCCAGGCTGGTGTGCAGTGGTGTGATCTTGGCTCACTGCAGCCTCGAATGCCTGAGCTCAAGCGATCCTCCTACCTCAGCCTCCTGAGTAGCCGGGACCACAAGCACACACCACTACACCTGGCTAATTTAAAAAATTTTTTTGTAGAGACGGGGCTTCAACATGTTGCCCAGGCTGGTCTTGAATTCCTGGGCTCAAGTGATCCTCCCACCTCGGTCTCCCAGAAGTGCTTAGATTACAGGCATGAGCCACTGTGCCCACCTCAAGCATTTTTTTTTTAAACAGAAACATTTGGGTCTAGATGTCAGACTGGGGAATTCGTAAATGTAAAGTGTGAGAGGAGGTGGACATGAGGAAAATTCTTCTGCTGGCTTTGAAGATGGGGCAGGACACATGGCAAGAATCTGAGAGCATCCTCTTGCAGCTGAGAGAGACTCCTGGCCGGGAGCTGGAAGACAGGGACCTCAGTGCTACAGTGGTCAGGAACTAAATCTGTCAACAACCTAAATGAGCTTGGATGAGGACCTAGAGCTCCAGATGATGGTGCAGCTGTCAACCCCTTCATGCTGGCTTTGTGAGATCCTAGGCAGAGAGGCCAGCCACACTGTCTACATTTCTGATCTACAGGGCTGTGGGGCAATAAATGGATGTTGTCTTAAGCTGTGAAGTGTGTGGTGATTTGCAACATATGACAATAGAAAACTAATATATTCTCACCGGGCACGATGGCTCATGCCCGTAATCCTAGCACTTTGGGAAGCCGAAGTGGGCAGCTTGCTTGAGGTCAGGAGTTTGAGACCAGCCTGATCCACATGGTGAAACCCTGTCTCTACTAAAAATACAAAAATTAGCTGGGCATGGTGGCATGTGCCTGTAATGCCAGCCACTGGGGAGGCTGAGGCAGGAGAACTGCTTGAACCTGAGAGGCAGAGATTGCAGTGAGCTGAGGTTGCACCACTGCACTCCAGCCTGGGCAACAGAGAGAGACTCCCTCTCAAGCAAACAAACAAACAGGCAAGCAAACTAACTAATATATTTTCATTTAATAAAGAATTGAGGCTTAGAAAGATTCAGTTGAGTTGCCCAGAGTTACAAAGCTGGGAGGTTGAAAGCGCTGGGATTTGAATCCAGGACATTTGACCTGTAAGTAAATGTTCTGAAACTCCACCAGTGATTCTCAGCCCGGCATGGGGGGAGCTTATTCTTTTTATTTTTTATTTTTTGAGATGGAGTCACCCAGGCTGGAGTGCAGCAGTATAATTTCGGCTCACAGCAACCTCAGCCTCCCAGGTTCAAGCGATTCTCCTGCCTCAGCCTCCTAAGTGGGTGGGATTACAGGAGCACGCCGTCAAGCCCATCTAATCTTTGTATTTTCAGTAGAGACAGGATTTCACCATGTTGGCCAAACTGGTTTTGAACTCCTGACCTCAAATGATCCACACGCCTCGGCCTCCCAAAGTGCTGGGATTATAGGCATGAGCCACTGCACCTGGCCAGGAGCTTGTTCAAATGAGACTTGAACAGACCTTTTGGGGTAGGGGTATGACTGCCTCCTTTCTCCAAAGTTATGAAGCAGAGCTGGAGAGCTCCTGAACCTGATGACAGAGAATGTATTATTGCCTTTCTCCTGCAGAGAGAGCAACACCATACAGAAACGGTGGGGCTGGCAGAAGCATTGCAATGAGGAAGGGCCTTTATGCAGAGAAGATGCATGCACAGTGATGGTGAAAGGGACAGACAGGCCTAAGCAGTTGGTCGCAGAGACCTGGGTGGAAGAAAAGCCTGGGTGTATCCTGAGGCCTGCAGTTCTCAAGTCTGAACAGATTAGAACAGTGTGCTAGGCCATTCTTGCATTTCTATAAAGAAATACCTGAGACTGGATCATTTGTAAAGAGGTTTACTTGGCTCATGGTTCTGCAGGCTTTACAGGAAGCAAGAAGCTGGCATATGCTCAACTTCTGGGGAGGCCTCAGGAAGCTTACAGTAATGGTGGAGGTGAACGGGGAGCAGGCATGCCACATGGTGAGAGGGGGAGCAAGAACAGAACAAGGAGGGGCTATACACTTTTAAATGACCAGATCTCACAAGAACTCACTCGTTATTGCTTGGACAGTACCACGGGAGATGACGCTAAACTCTTTATGAGAAATCCAGCTTCATGATCCAATCAGCCCTCACCGGGCCCCAACCTCCAACACTGGGGATTTGATTTCAACCTGAGAGTTGGGTGGGGACACACATCCAAACTGTATCGAAGAGAATGTATTAGAATAACCTGGAGCTTGAAAAACGTCCTGATGCCTAGATCACACCTCCACACCCCAGAGCAATTTACCCCAAATCTCTGACAGTGATGCCAAGGCATCAATCCTTTTAAAATTCTCCAGGTAATTCCAATATGCAGGCAAGGTTAAGAATGACAGACTCAGGTCAGCCTGGGAGGATGGGGGGCAGAAATTCAGGGAGAGGCATATTAATTCTAGCAGCTGAGATGAGAGGAGTTCTTGAGGACTTCCGGTATGCCCATTCCTACCCGGTGGCTCTAGATGCCCACTTAATCTTTTTCTTTTTAACTTATTTTTCATTTTTGTAGAGACATGGACTTGCTCTGTTGCCCAGACTGGAGTGCAGTGGCACAATCATAGTTCACTGCAGCCTTGGATTCCTGGGCTCAAGCAATCCTCCTGCCTCAGTCTCCTGGGTAGCTGGGACTACAGGCCCGTGCTACCATGCCTGGCTTTTAAAAAAAATTTTTGTAGAGTTGGAGTCCTGCTGTGTTGCCCAGGCTTGTCTTGAACTACTGGCCTCAAGCCATCCTCCTACTTTGGCATCCCAAAGTGATGGGATTGCAGGCACGAGCCACTGAACCTGGCCTCAGCTGGTTTTATGCTATTCTCCAAACCTGCAATCACTGTGGTCTTTTTGCGCTTCTGGTGAATCATGGTTAAAATTCTGAGTGTGGTTAGAGACCAGTGACTGCAGATACCCACACTATCCCAATGTTGGACTGTCACACTCTCATTCCAGGTAGAGCAGAGTGCTTCAAGGTCTTAGCGAGCAAAGGTTCTCACACTTGACCACTTCACAGTCACCTGAAGGCTTCTTAAAACAGATGCCTGGCCCATACAGCTTCTGAGTGGTCAGGTCTGGATAGGGCCCCAGGGTTTGCATCTCTAATAAATTCCCAGTGGTGCCACTGCTGCTCTGGGAACACACTTTGAGAAATACCGTTTGGGGCTCTATGATCTGGGTTTGCAACCAGATGTATTTGTCTGCTTTCATGCTGCCAATAGAGACATACCCGAGACTGGGAAATTTAAAAAAGAAAGAGGTTTAATAAACTCATAGTTCCACATGGCTGGGAGGCCTCACAATCATGGTGGAAGGTGAAAAGCACGTCTCACATGGTGGCAGACAAGAGAAGAGAGCTTGTGCAGGGAAACTCTCCTTTTTAAAACCATCAGATCTCCTGAGACTTATTCACTATCATGAGACTAGCAGGGGAAAGACCTGCCCCCATGATTCAATCACCTCCGACCCAGTCCTTCCCACAACACGTGGGAATTATGAGAGCTACAATTCAAGATGAGATTTGGGTGGGGACACAGCCAAGCCATATCACCAGACAACCATCTGCCAGCTTGAGATCCTGGAAAGGTCCCTTAACCTCTTTGTGGTTTAGTTTTATCTTCTGCTGAATGTGTGTAAACCCATAACATCCTGTGGTTGCATGACTTGGACAAGATAGATAGATAACACTTAGCACAGTGCCTGGCACAAATAAACTCTCAATAAATATTAACCATTACTTTAGTTAGAGTTCTGGTGGCAAGTTCCAGAGACTCACTCTTAATGGTTTGAGAAAAAAATTAAAAAATGGATTAGCTTACTTAATTGTCCAGAGACTGTATTTGTGTGAGGCACAGCTAGACATTCTAACTCTGCTGGCACCAGGCATCTTTCTCTCCCTCTCTCTCTCTCTCTTTTTTTTTTTTTTTTTTTTTTAAGAGACAGGGTCTCAGTGTGTCATCCAGGCTGCAGTGCAGTGGTGCAATTATGGCTCACTGCAATACCAAGCTCCCTGGCTCAAGTGATCCTCCCTCCTCAGCCTCCTGAGACTACAGGCACATGCCGCCACGCCTGACTAATTTATTTTTATTTGTTGTAGAGATGAGGTCTCCCTATGTTGCTCAGGCTGGTCTCGAGCTCCTGGACTCAAGTGACCCCCCGCCTCTGCCTCCTAAAGCGCTGGGATTACAGGCCTGAGCCACCATGTCAGGTATCTTTTCCCTTGTCTTGAGTGTCATTTCAGGTGTTAACATGATAGTATCACACACATTAAGTAAGACCAGTGGAAGCCTCAATGCCCCAGAGTGGCATGTGAAGGGAAGCCATGGGGTGTCAGGTGAGCGTGGACACAGCTATGATCTGGCTTGCCCCTCATCTGCAGACAACTCCTTGCCCTGCTCCCTGGGCAGCTGGAGATTGGGTGTAGGCAACCACCAAGGCATCCTGTTGGATTCTCTAGAAGACACCATCATCTTATTTTTTTCTTGCTTTTTTAAATCATCCAGCTCAAAATGTCATTTTTTTCCAAAAGTAATTGGGACAGAGTCTCGCTGTGTTACCCAAGCTGGTCTCAAACTCCTGATCTGAAGGGATCCTCCCATCTCAGCCTCCAAAAGTGCTACAATTACAGGCATGAGTCGCTGTGCCCAGTCCCAGGCATCTCTCTCTTGTCTCAGCCTTTCTGCTTCCTCCAGGTGAGCCTTGTTTTCAGGTAGACTCTCCCTGCTTATTGAGGAGCATGCCCCTGGCTCGTCCTTACAGCTGTAACCCCAGGCTTTTCCATCATTTCTATGCTGTGCCACATTCACTCTGCATTTGTGAAGTCAGCTTTTGAAATCAAATGAGGAGTTAACATTTATTCCTACTCAGTTGCATCATGGTATGATTTATTTATATTTCCAGCCTCTTCAGACCTTTCTAGTTCCAGCCTATTGACGTCATTCTGGATCTTTCTTCCTCAGGTCATCCATAAATATGGATGCAAAATTTACAGCTGCAATGTTCACTCATGTGAACACTACATAGTGAAAAGCTTTGTGGAGGCTGGGCACGATGGCTCACACCTGTAATCCCAGTGCTTTGGGAGGCCAAGGCAGGATGAGTACTTGAGCCCAGGAGTTGGACACCAGCATTGACAACATAGTGGGACCTTGTCTCTACTATGGGGGCCACATGCCACTCTGGGGACCACACTTTGAGAACTACTGTTTGGAGCTCTATGATCTGGGTTTGAAACGAGATGTATTAGCTTTTAAAAAAATAACCAGGTATGCTGGCACATGCCTTTCGTCCCAGCTACTTAGGAGGCTGAGGTGGGGGGAGTGTTTGACCCCAGAAGTTAGAGGTTGCAGTGAGCTGAGATTGTACCACTGCACTCTGGCATGGGTGACAGAGCAAGACCCTACCTCAGAAAGAAGGAAGGAAGGAAGGAAAGATGGAAGGAAGGAAGGAAGGAAGAAGAAATAGAGAGAGAGAAAGAAAGAAGAAAGAAAAGAGAGAAAGAGAGAGAAAGAAAAAGAGAAAGTAAGAAATAAAGAAAAAAGAAAGAAAGAAGGGAAAAAGGAAGGAAGGAAGGAAGAAAGAAAAAGAAAGAAAAGAAGGAAGGAAGGAAGGAAGCAAGCAAGCAAGCAAGCAAGCAAGCAAACAAGCTTTGTGGCATGTCACAGAAATGCTTCTTGTGCCCAAATCATTAACAACAAAATTATGAGGACTATTGTCCAATGTCTTCCTCCCATGGAGACACCATGCATTTTCCCCATTAGCTAGTCTGGTAATGTAGTTAAAAGGGAAATGTGGAAAGTCTGACATGATTTGTCCGCAAGGGCCCTCTGCTTTTTTTTTTTTTTTCCTAGGGATCATCATTTCTTTTCCTAAGTCCCTACAAACTACCATCTTGACTGAGTCATGTTCATTCGATCGGGATCTGGAGGTTAGCTCCAGATGAGCTGCTGCTGCTCACTGCTCCCCAGGTTGCAACAAATAATTCACCCGTGTAGAAGGAAGGTGAAATAAGAATAAAAGAGGAACAGGGCTGGGACCAGTGGCTCCACTCAGGGTCTGAAAGTTAGCCCGGGATGAGCTTCTACTGCCCACTCTGAGTCTGCAAGAGTAGACTCTCCTATTTAGAACCCAATCCCTGTCCTGGGTTTTGGCACCAAATGTTAGGATGGAGAAAAGAGACAGAGGTAAGGAGAGTGGCTTGACAGCAACACAGGTTTATTGCACAAAGACCTGTGGAGGGAGAGCACCAACCAGTGAGTGCCAGAGCCCCCTTTCCTGCTTGCAGGCTAGGGCAGTTATAGGTCCTGGCTGGAGAGGTGTGGGATTGCTGTGGAATGAGGTGGGGCCAGTGTGCTGGGCTGCTGTTAAGGAAGGAATTTACTGGGTCAGGGGTTAGGCCTGGGACTTGTCCAACAGGATGTTTCTCACTGGCCAGGCCCTGGTGGAATTTTCCACTATGTAAAAGGTGAGGATCTGCAAAATGGTGTGACTTGGGCACACAAATTGCTTTCTGTAATTTCTCCTGGGATCCGTGTTAGCTCAATTTTTCTGGAGTTTGGATGATCTGTTTTCTAGTTTTGGGAAATGAAGATGGCATGTGCCATCTGCAAACACCTGAGGACTCTCCTGTTATTATTTTCCTTAGCAATAATGACAGGTAATCCATGGGGCATTTGCTGTGTGCTTCACACAGGGATAAATCTTTCACACTCACCACCCCACTGGATCCTCCACCATTTTATTTTTCTTAGAAAACAACACAATTTTCTCAGAAAATTGGAGCATTAGGTAAGTTAAGTAACATTTCCACTAGGTGAGTAAAATGCTCATTTTCTAGAATGAGGAAATAGTCAAAGTGTCAAACGCTAGAGAGGTTTACTAGTCTAAGAGTTAAAGAAAGGAAAGAAACATGCAAAGCAGCTCAACAGTCAAAGACAGGTTTATTGTGGAGAAGAAACCTGAGAGGGGCTTCTCTCTGATTTCAGTCAGGAGCATTCTTTCCTTACAGACTAAGTGTATTTAAGGGTTTAGGAAAGGGGCAGTTTATCGCAGGTTCAGAATGTTTCTACATGAGAGAAAGTTTACTGTGGGATTGGAATGTCTCTGGTCAGGGGAGGCTATCTCTGGTTGGCATATTTCTGGTCAGAGGAGGGTTTATCTTAGGGTTGGAATGTTTCTGCTTATGCTGTCGTTAGTCATTAGGCTGATGTTTTGGGGCTGGATTTAGGCAGTTTTCTCATTAAGGGGAACTTAAAATGGTGGTGTTTGTCCAAGATGGTGATGCTCCCGCTCTGTCAACTAGTTTGAGAGCTCATGAAGTCATTTGCAAGGTATCCTTGGCAACCCCTAAGAGAACATTTGGAAAGAGTATTTGTCTAGAAGGCATGTGATGGGGAGTTCAGAAGTGGGGGGAAAGTAAACGTAAAGAAATTGACAGCTGGGCACGGTGGCTCACGCCTGTAATCCCAGCACTTTGGGAGGCCAAGGTGGGCGGATCACGAGTTCAGGAGATCGAGATCATGCTGGCTAACACGGTGAAACCCTGTCTCTACTAAAAATACAAGAAATTAGCCAGGCGCCTGTAGTCCCAGCTACTCTGGAGGCTGAGGCAGGAGAATGGCATGAATCCGGGAGGTGGAGCTTGCAGTGAGCGGAGATGGCGCCACTGCACTCCAGCCTGGGCGACAGAGTGAGACTCCATCTCAAAAAAAAAAAGGAAATTGACAACAGATTTGAAGTATTTAAGAACCAGAAGCAGGGCAGAGTCAGGGGAAAGGCGATTTTCCAAAAGTCCATGTGAGATAACGTATACTCATGTACCACATAAAGATCTTTTGGTTAATGATGAACCACATCTACAACAGTGGTCCCATAAGATTGTAATGGAGTTAAAAAAGTTTCTGTTATCTAGTGACATTGATAGCTGTTACAACGTAGTGCAATGCATTACTCATGTGTTTGTGGTGATCTTGGTGCAAACAAACCCACTGTGCTGCCAGTCATATGAAAATATAGCACACCCAACTATGTAGAGTACATAATACTTGTACTATACTTTTGTATAGTATGCAATTGATAAACAACTTATGTTACTGGTTTATGTATTTACTACATTACATATATATTTATATATACACATATATTTTATGTAAATATAATATTTGTATAAATACTATATATAGTACTCATATATTATATATAGTATATGGTATATATAATACTATAGTATTTATAGTATTTATGTAGTATATTCATATATACTATATAATATATAAATGCTATATATACTATATCTTTATTTAGTATATTTATATATGCTACATAATAAATACTATACTATATACTATATCCTATAATATATAAATACTACATGTATACTGTATCCTATACATGTTATACTATAGTATTTATATATAATATTTATATATTTATATGTAGCACATTTATATGTAGTAAATACATATATAAATATAAATTTAAATATATATAATAAAATACATATATTAAATATATAAAAATATAATAAAATACATATATTAAATATAAATATAATATATATACACACTCACTTTTTTTTTGAGACAGATTCTTGCTCTATTGCCCAGGGTCTTGTGCAGTGGTGTGACCTCGGCTCACTGCAACCTCTGCCTCCCAGGTTCAAACAATTCTCCTGCCTTAGCCTCCTGAATAGCTGGAACTACAGGGATATATCACCACAACAGCTAATTTTTGTATTTTTTGTACAGACAGGGCTTCACCATGTTGGCCAGGCTGGTCTTGAACCCTTAACCTCAAGTGATCTGCCCACCTCGGCCTCCCAAAGTGTTGGGGTTACAGATATGAGCCACTGCACCTAGCCTACTATAGTATACTTTTAACCCTTATCTTAGATATCAAAATAATGATACTAAAATGTTTTAGTAATTTATATTACTAAATTTAATTTATATTTAGTAGTTTATATTCAGTAATTTTTAGTAAGGATACTAAAATATTGTAAACATTTGAGATATTAAAATAATGATATCTTTACTTATTTTAAAAAGTTAGCAATAAAACAGCCTCAGACAGGTGCCTCAGGAGGTATTCCAGAAGAGGCATTGTTATCATAGGAGAGGCTCCGTGCATGTTACTGCCCCTGAAGACCTCCCAGTGGGACAAGATGTGGAGGTGGAAGAAAGTGATATTGACAATCCTGACACTGTGTAGGCCTAGGCTAGTGTGTGTTTTCATTTTTACCAAAAATTTAAAGAAAAAAATGCTTTACAAATAGATAAAAGTTTATAGGATATGGCTATCAAGAAAGAAAACGGTTTTGTACTGCTGTACAATGTGTTTGTGTTTTAATCTAAGTTTCATGACAAAATAGTCAAAAAGTAAAAAAAACAAACAAAAAACAAACAAAAAAAGGCTGTCTGGTGGCTCACACCTATAATCCCAGCGCTTTGGGAGGCTGAAGTGAGAGAATCACTTATGTCCAGGAATTTGAGACCAGTCTGGGCAACACAGTGAGACTCTGTCTCTACAAAAGATAAAAAATTAGCTGGATGTGGTGGTGTGCACCTATAGTCCCAGCTACTCTGGAGGCTGAGGTGGGAGGATCACTTATGTCCAGGAGTTTGAGACCAGCCTGGGCAACATAGTGAGACTCTGTTTCTACAAAAGATAAAAAAAAAAAATTAGCTGGATGTGGTGGTGTGCACCTATAGTCCCGGCTACTCCAGAAGCTGAGGTAGGAGGATTGCTTGAGCCCTGGAGGGCGAGGCTGTGGTGAGTGATGATCACACCACTCCTCTCAACCAGAGTGACAATGAGATCTTGACTCAAAAAAAAAAAGTTAAAACAATTAAAAGTTTATAAAGTAAAAATATTATAATAAGCTAAGGTTAATTTATCATTGAAGAGAGAAAAAAATTTAAATAAATTTAATGTAGCCTAAGTGGACAGAGTTTATAAACACTATAGTAGTGTGTACAGTCATGTCCTAGACCTTCACATTCAGTCACCACTTACCACTGACTCACCCAGAGCAACCTCCAATCCTGCAAGCTCCATTTATGGTAATTGCCCTATACAGGCGAACCATTTTCAATCTTTTATATCAGATTTGACTGTACCTTTTTTATGTTTAGATATGTTTAGGCACACAAATACTTCCATTGTGTTATCAGTGCCCCCAGTATTCGGTACAGTAAATGCTGTTCAGGTTTGTAGCTTAGGAGCAATAGGCTATACCATCTAGTCTAAGCGGTGTGAACCTCGACTATCTGAGACAGGTTCCAGTTAATTTAGAAAGCTCATTTTTTTACTTTTATTTTCATTATTTTTGAGACAGAGTCTCACCGTCAGCCAGACTGGAGTGTAGTGGCATGATCTCTGCTCACTGTAACCTCTGCCTCCTGGGTTCAGCAATTCTCCTGTCTCAGCCTCCCGAGTAGCTGGGATTACAGGCGTGCGCCACCGTACCTGGCTAAGTTTTGTATTTTTAGTAGAGACGGGGTTTCACCATGTTGTCCAGGCTGGTCTCGAACTCCTGACCTCAGGTAATCCGCCTGCTTTGGCCTTCCAAATTGCGGGGATTACAGGCGTGAGCCACCGTGCCCGGCCTAATTTAGGAAGTTTTTTATGCCATGGTTGAGGACGCATGTCCACGACAGCCTCAGGAGGTCCTGACCACATGTGCCCAAGGTCGTCAGGGCACAGCTTGGCTTTATATGTTTTAGAGAGGCATGAGACATCAATCAATATATGTAAGAAGTACATAGGTTCCCTCCAGAAAGGTGGGACAACTCAACAGGCAGAGGGTTTCCAGGTCACAGGTAGGTAAGAGACACATGGTTACATTCTTCTGAGTTTCTGATTAACCTTTCCAAAGGAGGCAATCAGATATGCATTTGTCTCAGTGAGCAGAGGAATGACTTTGAATAGAATGGGAAGCAGGTTGGCCATAAGCAGTTCCCAGGTTGACTTTTCCCTTTAGCTTAATGATTTGGGGGCCCCAAGATTTATTTTATTTATTTTCCTTTCACAGTGTATAGTAGACCAGACCACTAGGTTTGAGGAAGTACACTATCTGACGTTTGCACAATGACGAAATCACCTAACAATGCCTTTCTCAGAATCTATCCCTGGTGTTAAGTGGTGCATGACTGTATATGAAAGCCTCTTGGGCCTAGTGTGGTACACAGCAGGTCTTAATTAATATGACTTACCTTGAAAGGGGGAAGCATTGATCATATTTGAAACAGAAGAGGGCATTTGTTGAAAGGAAGGGAAAAAAGATGTTGAAAAAGAAAATAATTGAGGAGTGTAGATCAAAATAGGATAAGATAGCTGTGGTTTTGAGTACGGATGGAGAAGGTAACTTTCAAGAACAAAGAAAATTCTCTGAATTGAAGGTAAGAAAGAAAGGAAGGGGAGGGAAGGAAAGTAATTGATTGAGGACTTATATCATGCTAAGTGAGTGCAGATATCATCTTAGTCAATCTTTACAGCAATACAGTGGTGGTTGGATGAACATTTAATTAATTTTTTTTTTAATTAAAAAAATTCTTTTTTTGAGACAAAGTCTCACTCTGTTGCTCAGGCTGGAGTGCAGTGGCACAATTTTGGCTCACTGCAACCTCTGCCTTCCAGTTTCAAGTGATTCTCATGCCTCACCCTCCTGAGTAGCTGGGATTACAGGCGTGTGCCACCACGCCTGGCTCATGTTTGTATTTTGGTAAAGACGGGGTTTCACCACGTTGGCCAGGCTGGTCTTGAACTCCTGACTTCAAGTGATCCACCCACCTTGGCCTCCCAAAGTGCTGGGATTATAGGCATGAGCCACCACGCCTGGTCCAGATTTTATAGGTAGAAAAACTGAAGTCGAGAAGAGGTAGGAGATTTGTCCAAGAACACAGCACAAAACTAGTATTTGAATCTCGACTTGTAAGGCTGATGAAACCCAATGTCCCTTTGTTGCACCACACTGTGTGAGAAGTTTGCCTTAGGAACTGCTGCGGCCAAGGTGAAGTTGGAAGAACCATGAGCAGTTGGGCAACCACACATTTTTTTCATTCAAACTGGAACCCACTGGGAGGCAAAGGGGTTGGTAATATTATTTGTTTTATTTTATTTTATTTTATTTCATTTTATTTTATTTGAGGTGGAGTCTTGCTCTGTCACCCAAGCTGGAGTGCAATGGCACGATATCAGCTCACTGCAACCTCCACCTTCTGGGTTCAAGCTGTTCTCCTACCTCAGCCTCCCGAGTAGCTGGGATTACAGGCATGCGCCACCACACCCAGCTAATTTTTGTATTTTTAGTAGAGATGAGGTTTCCCCCTGTTGTCCAGGCTGGCCTCAAACCCCTGATCTCAAGTGATCTGCCTGCCTTAGCCTCCCAAAGTGCTGGGATTACAGGCGTGAGCCACTGCTCCTGGCCTCATGTTGGTATCTTATTGCTACAAAGAGTCTTTTGTGAGTCTTAAGGTCTCTGTTTTAATGTGAATGCTGGTCGGCTGTGCCTGAATAAACTTTTGAATGCCCTTGACTGAGAGGAGAGGTCTGTTCAGTTGTGGGGGCTTAGAATTTTAGTTTGGTTTACATTGCGATGAATAATGAGCCAATGATACAGCTCTTTATCTTGGCTGCATCCTCCCTTTTCAATGATGTGTCTTCAGAGAGAGGAGTTTTTAGGAGGAAAGAAATGTGAAAGAGTAATGATTGGGTAGTAAGCCGAGAAGATGAAGAGTGTGATATAGTTTGGACCTGTGTCCCCACCCAAATCGCATCTTGAATTGTAATCCCCAATGTTGGAGGTGGGGCCCTGGGGGAGGTAATTGGATCATGGGGAGGGTTTCTAATGGCTTAGCACCATCCCTCCAGTGCTGTTCTCATGATAGAGCTCTCATGAGATTTGGCTGTTTAAAAATGTATATCACCTCCTGCACTTTCCCTCTTCCTCCTGCTCTGGTCATGTAAGACGTGCCTGCTTCCCTTCATCCTTCACCATGATTGTAAGTTTCCTGAGGCCTCCCAGCCATGCTTCTTGTACAGCTTGCAGTTCCATGAGCCAACGAAACCACTTTGCTTTGTAAATTACACAGTTTCAGTTATTCCTTTTTTTTTTTTTTTTTTTGGGGACAGTTTCACTCTCGTTGCCCAGGCTGGAGTGCAATGGCGTGATCTCGGCTCACTGCAACATCCACCCTCCTGGGTTCAAGTGATTCTCCTGCCTCAGCCTCCTGAGAACCTGGGATTACAGGCATGCACCACTACCCCTGGCTAATTTTTGTATTTTTAGTAGAGTCAGGCTTTCAACATGATGGCCAGGCTCATCTCATACTCCTGACCTCAAGTGATCCACCTGCCTAGGCCTCCTAAAGTGCCAGGTATTTCTTTACAGCACTGTGAGAATGGACTAATACAGGGGATGAGTTACGAATAGCAGCTACCTGCTAGTGGCTACCACATTGCTCTGAAGCTGTGAATAGAAGAGTAGTGGTCGATGGTGGTGGGTGCTCCAGAAGTGGGGTTGGAGGTTGTAATTTCCCAACAGGTTCTTTCTGCCTGGTGCACAGACAAAAGCAATTCACAGAGATCGTGATACTGCAGTAAAGAAAGAGTTTAATTGGTGTGAGGCTGGCCATGCAGAAGATGGAGTTATTACTCAAATCAATCTCCTGAAGGCTTGTAGGTGAGTGTTTCTCAAAAATAGTTTAGTGGATGGGGGGCTAGGCAATGGGGAATGCTGGTTGGTTGGGGATGAAATCACAGGGATGTGGAAAAGAGGTTTTGTGTGCTGAGTCAGCCTCTGACATTATTCCTGCAGAATACCATAAGATTAGCCGTAAGGGTTATAAAATGCAGCCCAAGATAGAATGATCTTTGGTTGTATAATTTTTGATAAGTAGGACATAGAATATTGCTGGTTTAATGAAGACAGCTAAATCATGAGTGATTGGTAAAAATACCCTTATATTTAACTATAAGTTTTCTTACTTAAGTAAACACCTGAAATTCATAGCTATAAAAATGGTTAATATGCTGGGCAAAGTGGCTCACGCCAGTAATCCTGGCACTTTACGAGAATGAGACAGGCAGATTACCTGAGGTCACAAGTTCAAGAGCAGCCTGGCCAACATGGCAAAACCCCGTCTCCACTAAAAATACAAAAAAAATTAGTGGGTTTGGTGGTGTGTGTCTGTAATTCCAGTTACTTGGGAGGCCGAGGCTTGAACCTGGGAGGCAGAGGTTGCAGTGAGCCAAGATCACGCCACTGTATTCCAGCCTGGGCAACAGAGTGAGACTCTGTCTCAAAAAAAAAAAAAAAAAAAAAAAAAAAAATTAACAGGAAAGCAACTTAAAGAATGATATCACAGTTTTTGTAAATAAATGATCCTGGTAAACTATTAAATCAGTCAACCAATGAGATAAATGTAATGGAATAAGTCCTTGTAAACAAAATTGTCATATGATTATATGGAAGCCACATAACCCACTGAGTTATGAGTCACAGGCTCTGGGTGAAGTCAACTGGGGTCGTCAGAAATGTAGAAGTCTGAAAAGACATCTCAAAAGGTCAATCTCGAGTTCTACAATAGCGACGTTGTCTACACGAATCACTGGAGAGGTTACAAATCTCGTGACCTTCTGAACAATGGCTGGCCATCATTTAACTACATCTGCATCTTAGCAGAATTCAGGCCCTTCTCATAATCCTAACCTTGTGGACTTTCATTAGTTTTACAAAGGTGCTTTCGTTTGGGGAAGGGCTATTACCATCCTTGTTTTAAGTTTGAACTATAAATTTCTCCCAAAGGTAGCTTGGCCTATGCCCAGGAATGACCAATGACAGCTTGGACATTAAAAACAAGATGGAGTCAACTATATCAGATTTGTCTTACTGTCATAATTTTGCAAAGGTGGTTTCAAGGTGAAGATCTCATTGTAGCCCTTGTCTGGAAGAACAGGGGCTGTGAGACTGTTGACTACAGCGTTGGCATGAGTTGAGACAGAGGACTCACTAAGCCAGCAAATGGAGGGAATGACAGAATTTGGGAAGAGAAAGGGTAGGAGAGGGAAAGAGAGACAAAAGGAAAGAGATGGCTAGGGAGCAGGCTGCCCCAAAGATGACGTGATCAGCCATTTCTTACATGAAATTCCTTGCTTGCTTCCATTTCTTGAATAAGTAGTGTTCTTGTCTAAGTAGCTGCTCTGTAATGCTTTGTATATAATAAAACTTCAATTAACTAATTGCTCGGGGGAATGGGGGTGTTGTTGTTAATTGAATTATCTGATTAACTGAAAGTTAATTAGCTAGAAACCCATTGGAATTCCAAGGCATGCTGTGAATATGCCAGCATATCTAAGTTCCCTTTCCTACCAAGGTTAGGAAGGGTAAGGAGTCAAGGCAGAAAGGAAGTGGAACCAGCTTTTATGGAAGGTCTAAGGTGAGTTTGGGACTTTACATGAATCTTATTGTCCGATCTAATTCTTGTAACCATGATGTAAGGCTAACATTACTATCCCATTTTATAGATAAGAAAATTGAGAAGTATCTTAACCATTACAGAATATTGCGTTGCTGCTTGAGAACATGAAATATTCTTAGAGGCATCTCTGGGATATTACTCCACAATGAACAGGTCTTTGCAAACCTACCCCCAAAGGCCCAAGGGAGCTAAGAGGTGGAAGAAAGTGGCTGACAAATGCAGTTTCTCTGAAAGAAACATTTCATAGGGACTTATAAACAGAAGTCATGTCTTGGGTGGCCACTGTTACCCCTGAGACCTAGGGCTTATATACTGTAGGGAAAAGGCTTCTTGCTTTAGAAGAAATGTGTTGAACAATTGAAGTTGACTCCTCAGGGAAAGTCAAGAATTTGCCCAGCAACAGAATTGATGGCAAGTACAAGCTCTTACTTACGTTCTAAGATAAAGTGGAAATCTTGGAACATTCCCGGAACTGGGATTAATCAGAAATCAACATGCCAGATTTACATCCAAGATGACGTTGCTTTAGCCTCCCCATGGATATCAAAGCTAGAGTCAAGTCAAGTGGAGGTTTTAGACTAGAGTGTTCCCCCTTTAATAAGCTCTGATCCTCACCCCAATTTGTTGGCGACCTTAATGAAGCTGAGGGTTATTGAATGAATGTACCCGGAGCAAATCACACTGGGTTCAAGTTCTCACTTTACCATTTTCTGGGTTGTGTGCTCTGGAGTCAACAATTCTTTGTCTTTATATCTCAGCTTCTTCATCTGCAAAATGTAGCACTGCTTACCTTGGAGGGGTCCTGGGAGACCACAGATGGGTTATGCATGAAATATAGCTTGATCACTATCATTGGCAAGGCCCATGGCCTTGTTTGGGAAACAGAGAAGAACTATGATAAAGACCTGGCAGACACCTTCATTTTAGGATCATCTTTGACATTTCCCTTTATATTAAATTTATTTTTATTTTTATTTTTATTTTTTTTGAGACAGTCTCGCTCTGTTGCCCAGGCTAGAGTGCAGTGGCACCACCTCGGCTCACTGCAATCTCCGCCCCCTGGGTTCAAGCGATTTCTCCTACTTCAGCTCCCCCTGAGGTTGGGATTACAGGCGTACACCAACACGCGCGGCTAATTTTTGTATTTTTAGTAGAAATGGGGTTTTACCATGTTGGCCAGCCGGGTCTTGAACCCCTGACCTCAAGTGATCTGCCCACCTCAGCCTCCCAAAGTGTTGGGATTGCAGGCATGAACAACCATGCCCAGCTGCTTTATAAATTAAATATTGACTCTAATCTTCCTTGCTCATTCTTTCATTCTTTCCCCTCCAAGTATGATGCACAAAACCTGTCTTACAAGCGTCTATTTGCTAATTTCAGTTTACTCCAGTGTTCTTGCATTTGCTTCTCCAACAGAAGAGAACACAATAGGACCCACAGGTATTGTTAGCCACTAAATCAAGCATTAGTTTGGCTAAGTCACCAGCCTCTGCTGCCATCGTATTTTTAGGGAATGAAAAGAACAGTTCTTTTTGCTCAGAATGCTAGATTTATATTGCTTTCACTTAGCAAGTTAATAATTGATAAGTTGGGGCAGCAAATTAACACTGAACAAAAGAGGCTGGTGGTACCAGGGTCCTGGGAAGGCTGCCTAAATCAATATACACTCATGAATTTTGAGTGCAAAAGGTTGAGTTGAGAAAGAGAGCACAGATTTAGACCTCCATTAATATTTGAAACACTGCACAGGAGAGGCTTGCTACAGCCCAAATGTTAACTGAAGGGGCTTCAGAGAAATAGCTTTGAAACAAATTTGATCGCGAGAGATTTTCCCCTCCGAAGATTTTGTGAGAAAAATCAGTCATCTTTGTTGTTTATGGTGTGAGAAGCCATCTATTAAAAATCTAATCAGGGTATTTTTTAACCAATTAAACATACCAACGCAACATTTGTCTGACTCAATATTTACGGATGCTAGAAAAAGCAAACACATCGTCCTCTGTGATCAACTCAGATCTGGTAAAATATTCCAGCCACACCTGCACGCTCTGTCCTCCCCATGCAGGATCTGGCCTTAAAATTTGATTAATCTAAACATTTTGTAAGGTGTCAAAAGAGGTTTCTTGCCTGATGCCTCATGGTCACCCAAACTGTGCCAGCCCAATTGAGGTCAAAATAATATCATCATTCACAGTTTGCTTTTGGTATGTCTCCGGCTGGGCCCCCAATCTGAGCTATCAAAGCTGGAAATTTTAAACCAAATGAGAAAATACTTCTGATGTTAATGATTCATTGACTCCAGCATCCTGCTCTAAAGTCATTTACAGTGTCTGATAACAGCAGTGCCATGGCCAATGAAGATATTCCATGTCAGATGTTCATGGTTATGGCCACTGCAGCTGTTCAGTATCTGAGAACACGTGTGCACTGATATGCTAATCACCTAGTCTGAGAAATAATTCTGTTGGTTAAGGGCTCACCTTTTAGAAGACATTAGATAGAATCTTGGCAGAGCACGGTGGCTCACACCTGTAACCTCAGTGCTTTGGGAGGTCGAGGCGGGAGGATTGCTTGAGTCCAGGAGTTTAGATCAGCCTGGGCAACTTAGTGAGACCCCATCTCTACAAAGAATAAAATAATAATAATAGTAATAATAAAATCTCACAATTGGAAGGGCACTGAGTGATTATTCAGTGGAGCCTCCAACTTCCTATACAAAACAGCAATTCCTCCAGTCAGACTCAGGCTCTACTTGCATATCCCTGGTGATGGTGAGCTCATTACCTTGTGAAGCAACTCATTTCTTCTCAAGATACCTCTGACTTTTGGAATGAAGCTTCTTGCGTTGAGCTGTAACCTGCCTCCCCATGCCCAAGGCACAAGAAGATCACTTGCAAGCCTCACAGACGTGGCTTTCTGAATACTGTCTGATACCTCATTGGTTTGCCAATGCTGCTCCTCTCCCATGAAGCGGTTAATTTGAAGAATAATTCAGAACATGTGCTCATTACTGGGTCTTAAAGGCTAAAAGAAAAATTTGGCCCCTCCACAGTACAGGTGGTATTTGTTATTTTCCCTGGAATTCTCATGCTAGATATCTTACTTAATGAATTAATGAAAATTTTCAGTTGAGTGATCCTAAGGAATACTTACTTTTGCAATCTCCTCTTTTGCCCATCCACATGGTTTTTCTGTTTCCCCTCCAATAATACCCCAATTAACAAGCAAGGAAAGGTCAAAGCTATAGCTTTCAGACTTGCTGAAAAGGAGTGAGATTCTTTTTGTTGTTGTTGAGATGAAGTTTCACTCTTGTCACCCAGGCTGGAGTGCAGTGGCACAGTCTCAGCTCACTGCAACCTCCACCTCCCTGGTTCAAGCGATTCTCCTGCCTCAGCCTCCTGAGTAGCTGAGATTATAGGCTCCTGCCATGACGCCCAGCTAATTTTTGTATTTTTAGTAGAGACAGGGTTTCACCATGTTGGCCAGGCTGGTCTCGAACTCCTGACCTCAGGTGATCTGCCCATGTTGGCCTCCTAAAGTGCTGGGATTACAGGCGCGAGCCACCATGCCTGGCTGGGACTGAGATTCTTAAAAGCAAATCGCATTTAAAGATTAAAAAAAAAATGCCTGTCCCCCAAATTCCAATATACTTTTAAAGTAGGGCCAGGAATATCAGCTATGTAGGATGATTTGTTCCCTCATGAGGAAGATTGTCCTGGCGTGGGCTTCTGCAATCCTCCTTTTAAGTAATCAACTGTTACTCTTACCTGGGGGAAAGAGAGAAGTTGCTGGAGGGGAGGGTCCCTTATTGAGTCAAGTAGGATCTGAGTTTTATTCCTAGCTCTTGCAATTTCTAGCTGTGACAACTTCTGCAAGTTGCTAAAGCCTTTTGGACTCCAGTTTGCTGCACCGTACAATTGGGATAAATATCCTCAGCTCGTAGGATTCTTATAAAGTGAGATAGTGTACTCAAGGAACTTAGCATGGTGGATTGGTTAGCTGTCCCTAGGTCACAAACCACCCCAAACTCAGAAGCTAAAATCATGAAGCATTTATGGCCTCTCACGTGTGTATGCATCAGCTGAGAATTCTGCTAGTTTGGGCCAGGCTTGGCTGATCTTGGCTGGGCTTGTTCATGATCTTGTGCTAAGCTGATGGACGGGCTGAGGGTTGGCTGTCTAGGATGGCTTCATTTGCATGTCTGGCAGTGGGCTGGGAGGCAGCTGGAGTTATTGGACCACATGTCTCTCAGCCACCAGCAGGCTAGCTTGAGCTGCTTCACATGGCAGAGGCTCAAAGAGCAGCAGAAGTGTGTACAGCTTTTCAAACTGGTACTGCATCCCTTCTACCACACTCTCTTGGCCAAAGCAAGTCATTCATCGGATTGCAGCATGGATTCTACCTCTTGATGGGAAGTCACATTGCAAACGGCAGCCACTTTTTCCAATGAATCTGCTTCACACCGAACAGGGTGCAAGTACTCCAAAGATGATAGCTGTTAAAGACGAATTTCACAGGCTGAAAATTGCAAGGACTGGTTTTGTCTGTAGCCTCTTAGTGGAAGCACTTACAAATTGTCCGTTAGGAATCCCACATCATAAGCATTTTATTGTCAATATTGGCAATACCTCTTCATTATATTTTTACTAGAATTTATGAAGGGGATGGAGAGCTGGATCAAGCTGTTTGAGGCAGAAGGTGGACAACCTTCTAGGACAGAATGGAGAGAACTCCTGGTGAGACTTGCTTCCGTCCTTGCAAGGGAGGCAACTGCCAGGAAATCCTGGGATTCAGAACTATACTCTTGACATGGAGAGGAGCCCACTTTTTTTTTAAGACGGAGTCTTACTTACTCTGTCGCCCAGGCTGGAGTGTAGTGGCGTGATCTTGGCTCACTGCAAACTCCATCTCCCAGGTTCATGCCATACTCCTGCCTCAGCCTCTTGAGTAGCTAGGATTACAGGTGTGTGCCATCACGCTCAGCTATTTTTTTTTTTTTTTTTTTTTTAAATTTTTAGTAGAGACGGGATTTCACCATGTTAGCCAGGCTGGTCTTGAACTCCTGACCTCAAATGATCCTCCTGCCTCAGCCTCCCAAAGTACTGGGATTACAGGCATGAGCCACCGTACCAGGCCCAAAGAGCCCACTCTGATGGTTATTGTCTTACTTTCCCCAGATGGGGCAGGGTGCATGTATGCTCCTGGCCTGGTTTTGGGATCTTTATATTTAATTCTTATGCCGGCTCTGTGGTTTCTCCATTATTATTCCCATTTTACTGTTGCTGAAGTTGAGGCTCTGGCAGCTAGGATTATTTGCAAATGGCAGAGCTAGGGTTCAACCCAGGGAAGTGCTGCTTGGTAGTCAGAGCTTTTTCTTCATACCTCGCTGCCCTGAGTTTACCAGCAGCAAGACAAGGGTAAAGGAGGAAGAGGGGTCGTCTTTAACACAGGTTAGGCACAGATCTAAGCTGTTCCTATCATTACTTCTTTTCATCCTGATTGCCCTACTGCTTTTAGCCCTATTTTACAGATGAGGAAATTCAGGTTCAGAGAGGTTATGCAGCCTCTTCAAGGTTGCACAGCCAGGAAATAGCAGAGCTGAGATGAAAACTCCTCTGATTCTTCACTACCACTTCTCTGCAAGATCGTCTTTATAGCAACAAGGAAAAGAGAAAGCTCTCCAGGAACTCCACACCCTGTAGCCTATGGGCTAATTTCCCTCTCAAGAAAAAGCCGCTGTAATGAATGATTCCACAATCTCTGGGAGGTGGCAAGTGACCTGAGCTTTGGTAATTGGCTGATAAACATAGTGCTGTTGTCAACCAGGGACTCCTGGGCCACCTGGGCTGATTCTAGTTGCTCATAATCAAGGTAGGGAAGACTGGTTGAAACCAAGTGGCACTGTCTTTAATCTAGAAGGACTCAGAATGGAAGTACCAAGGACAAATCAAACCAGCCTGCAAAATTGCTCATGGCTTTGCAGCACCCACTTAAAAACAATATTCGGGTGGGGCGTGGTGGCTCATGCCTGTAATCCCAGCACTTAGGGAGGCTGAGGCGGGCAGATCATGAAGTCAGGAGATTGAGACCATCCTGGCTAACACAGTGAAACCTCGTCTCTACTAAAAATACAAAAAATTAGCCGGGTGCGGAGGTGGGCACCTGTAGTCCCAGCTACCTGGGAAGCTGAGGCAGGAGAATCACCTGAACCCAGGAGGTGGAGGTTGCAGTGAGCCGAGATTGAGCCACTGCACTTCAGCCTGGGTGACAGAGTGAGACTCTATCTCAAAACAAAAAACAAAAAACAAAAAACAAAAAACAAAATTCAAGTGTATTAAACACATTTCTAAAAGTTTTTTAAAACGCTTAACTTTAATCAGCTTCAGCATTTATGTTGCTCCCACATTTTGCATAGAACTGAACTCTTAAATCTGCTGACACCCATTAAATTGATCCTAATGTGGACTCTGAGGCATCAATTTCGTCTTGCTTATTTGTCTTTTTCTTTGCTTCTTCTAACATTTTTTGTATTTCTTTTCTCCTCCTCCCCTTCTCCTCCCTTCTCCCTTCTCCTCCCTTCTCCCCTTCTGCCCCCTTCTCCCCTTCTCCTCCCTCTTCCTGCCCACCTCCTGCCCCTTTCTCCTCCTCCTCCTTCTTCTTCTTCTTCTTCCTCCTCCTCCTCCTCCTCCTCCCCTTCTCCTTCTCCTTCTCCTTCTCCTTCTGCTTCTCCTTCTTCTTCTTCCTCCTCCTCCTTCTCCTCCTCCTCCTCCTATTCTTCTTCAACAAGGTCTTGCTTTGCTGCCCAGGCCACAGTGCAATAGCACAATCATAGCTCACTGCAGCCTTGAACTCCTGGGCTCAACTGATGCTCCCTTCTCAGCCTCCCAAGTAGCTGGGACTACAGATGCATGCCACCATGCCCTGCTAATTTTTGGTATTTTGTAGAGATACGGCTTTGCTATGTTGCCCAGGCTGATCTTGAACTCTTGGGCTCAAGTGATCCTCCTGCCTCAGCCTCCCAAAGTGTTGGGATTACAGGTGTGAGCCACTGCACCCATCCTTCTTATGTTTCTTCTTGAGAATGACTAATGAAAACATTATGAATTTGATAAGGTATCATTAAGCCATCGTCATCCTCAAGCATGATGTCATCCCAAGCATCTTCTAAATTATAAAAGTGCTTCTTTTTTTACTTCTGTTTCTTCCTTTACCTTGGTAGAGCTAAAGGAAGCAACAGAAATACCTTTAGCTCCACCTCCACCTACCTGTACTCTCTGCAAATCTGTTTGTCTTTTGTTTATCTTGGAAAGTAACATGGATATTTTCTCTGCCTTCACGGTGGCCATCATCTTTGCAACACCTTCTTGATATACTGGGTGTTCTGGGGCTTGTCAGCTCTTCCACACAGAAGCTGGGTGGGGTAGCAGGCGCACCAAAGGGCTCTGCAGAAGCTGTGAAGGAAGAATAGATGCATTCTGCGGATGCAGTTACCTGGGTCCCTGTGACAGCAAGAAGCTGAGACTGACTGCCTCTAGCCCCACCTGCTGAATCAATGACCCTGGGCCCCTTGTTCAAGCCCCTTCTACCTTCTGCCATGTTCCCAGGTGGCGGCCGCGCCTTGGATGATATCTTAGCTGCTTCGTGCCCTCTCTGTTCACTTGGTCACCTCTGCCTCTGCTGTGGCCACTGTCACTCCCAACATCTCTTTCCTGGGCCTGGGGCATTCTACATCTCCACCTCTCTCTTGCTTCATGTGACTGATGTTGCTCTGGGCGTCTGCATCCAGATCCTGGGCAGTCCAGGGTGGTGGTCTCAACCCCTGCTCTGGAGGCCGGCTGCCCTGGAGCTGAGCTGCCCTAGGTTGGGCCTGGGCTTTTGGCTGAGGAGTACTTCTCTGACCTAGTTTTTTTTTTTTTTCCCCCCTAAGAGGCAGTGTCTTGCTCCATTGCCCAGGCTGGAGTGCAGTAGTGCTATCCTAGTTCACTGCAGCCTTGAATTCCTGGACTCAAGTGATCCTCCCTCCTCAACTTCCAAAGGAGCTTGGACTACAGGCATGCATCACTATGCTTGGCTAATTATTATTATTATTAATTTTTTTTTAGAGATGGGGTCTTGCTATGTTGCCCAGGCTGCTTTCAAACTCTTGGCCTCAAACTATCCTCCCACCTTGGCCTCCTAAAATGTTGGGATTATAGGCATGAGCCATTGTACCCAGGCTGACCTAGTTCTGGGAGCCTAGGGAGAGCCCCCAAAGCACTGAGCCCCTCTGTCTGTGGGAATGGAAGGCTCCAGGGTTTGTGCCCCTTGACTTATTCTTGGGAACTTTCCTTGCATGCCTCCTTTGTCATGGAGCTCTTGAAGGTCCCTCTTACCCTCTTTCATTTCTTGTTCGTGTCTCTCCTGCCGGCCTGCGAACCCTCTAAGCACAGGGATCTGGGCCAGGACTGCTCTGTGCACCCCATGACCAGCCTGTATCTAAACCCCAGCAAATGGAATAGAATCTTTCTTCCTGGGGGCACATCCCTCCACTCTGCCCTCTCCCCTGGCCCCATACAACATTCAACATTCATTTTCCTCCTTAGATCCCTCAGTTCTCACTCCCCTCATTACTCATTCTACAGTTGTCTAAAATGACATTGCAGGAAAATACAGAAGAGAGACATCATGGGGTCCCAAGGGTGAGTAGTGAGCATGGTGCAGTCAGGGGTGACTTTTCAGAGAAGGGGAGGTGGAGGCGAGTCAAGGTGGGCCATGGGCTTTACAGGAAAGATGAGGGAAGGACCCTAGGTGGGCAAAGGCCAGAGGACTTGAACCTGCCTGGAGGGAGGGGCAGCCTGGGTGTGCATGTGGTGAGCATGTGTGTGAGTGCATGTGGGTGTGCGTGTGTGCGCGTGGGTGACTGTGTGAGTGCGTGTGTGTGCAGATCAATAATGAGAAGCCAGGTTGCTAGGCAGCCAGTCCCAGATCTTTGAGTGCCAGTTTTGAGCTGCCTTGAGTGGCAGCAGCAAGCCACAGGAGAAGCTGAGTGAGCAGCCACCTCCCTTGCATTTCAGCCCCAGGCTAGCCGTGCCCCTCTGCACCCACAGCATGGCTATCTTGCTGTGCATAGTCGGGCATTGAAAACACTCGTGGACAATTCCTCTGTCTGCTGCCTGACACCAGTGTGACCGACAGCAGGTCCTGACAACTCAATCTCTGAGTTGCTTCTTAGATCTATGGCCTCCTCCCTGCACCTGTCCTGGCCAATGGTCTTCCTGCCTCCAGCCATTCCTGTCCTAATCACTCTCCACTCCGCTCCCTGCTGCCTGGTTGGCCACCGTCAACACACTCCTCTGTTTACAACCTTTAAAGGCAGAAGGAGAGTCCATAATCTTGCACGTGGCATTTACTACCTCACCGACCTTCTGACTCTTCAGTGCAAGGTAAGATCCAGCTCCAGCCCCAGCGAGTCACCTCCTCTCCCCGTAACATCTTCTCTGAATGCCTCTGTTCACATCTTTGCGGTGTTTTTCCTCTTCTTTCTTTTCTGTTTGAAACGCTCTTTATCACCTTGTAAAATCCTATTATCAGCTCAGAAGTCGCTTCCTCTCTGCACGCTTTCCAACCCTGGCAGGTGGAATTAATTTCTCCAGCTCCAAGCATCCTCAACCCTCTGCTCATTCTGCTGGCTCCTGCCTTCACAGCTAGACTGTTGCATCCAGACCTGCCCCACCTGCTTGATGCATCCCCAATGCCTGGCACAGGGACAACTTGTAATGGCTGCCTTGTCGGTGGTGGCGGGAAGGAGGGACCCACCAGCCCAGGCAGGGTGCCATCCAATGCACACATCCTCTCCTGGGTTTCCCAGGCACACTCACAGGGGCGGCTCTTGCTCTCGGTCAGGTTTCTAGTTCTTGGTCTTTTTCACATTCTGTTGCTGGATTTGATTCACTCCAATTATCCCCACAGTCCCGAAGGGCTGCTGGGGACTTGTAAATTCAGCTTTCTGCCTTCTTGCTAACCACAAGCAGTTTCTCTAGAGAGGTGTCTTCTTCCCTATCTAAAGTTTCTTTCTGAAGCTTATTGAATTTCAAGACCACGTTATATTTCCAGCTGGTGTTTTTCAAAGATGGCACATCCTCTGCTGGTGCCCGGACGTAGGAAGCCACACACCTGGATGGCCTGGGGAGAAAGGAGCGCTGGGAGTGGTGACCTACTGCAGTGTAGGATGGTGAGTGAGGCTCGCAACCAGAGAAAGAGGCTGGCATTCATTGCTGTGAGAACTTGGCAGGCAATTAATTGCTCTGTGTCTATTTCCTTATGTCTAAAATGATGTAAACACAGTGTCTCACTTCTGTGGTCACTATAGGGTTGAATAAGTGAATATATGTAGTATGCTCAGTGTCTAACACAGAGTAAGCACTCCAAGTTAGCTGTGTTATTGCCTTTCTTTTCTGTCTTCCTTTCTTTTCCTTTCCTTCTTTCCCTTCCCTTCCCTTCTTCCTTCCTTCCTTCCTCCCTCTTTCTCCCTTTCTCTCTTCCTTCCTTCCTTCTTTCCTTCCTTCCTCCCTCCCTCTCCTTCCTTCCTTCCTTCTTTCTTTCTTTCTTTCTTTCTTTCTTTCTTTCTTTCTTCCTTCCTTCCTTCCTTCCTTCCTTCCTTCCTTCTTTCATTTTCAAAATAGAGGCAGGGTATCATTATATCGCCCAGGCTGATCTCAAGCAATCCTCTTGCTTCGGCCTCCCAAAGTGCTGGGATTACTAGCATGAGCCACCATACCTGGCTCATTATTGCCTTTCCTGGTGACATCGATTTGTAGCATTTGAGAGCTAGGCAGGGCTAGAGAGAAGAGTTCAAATCCTTAAGTTCATCATTGAGGAAACTGACATTCTCAGAGAGGAAGGTTTTCACAAAATCACAAAGCCAGTGTAGGGGGACTGGAAAAGTCTGGAGCATGCTGCGGTCCAGGCCAGGGTTCCTTCTTTCTACATGGTGCTGGTGTTTTGGACATTGGGTACTCAGAGATGAATGCAGATGATGGCTGCATTGTCAATGGGAGGTGGGTGGGTGTCAGCTGCAAGGCGTCCTGACCTCGCTAGCACTGGAATTGCACAACTGCTGGTCTCTGTCCACATGAGACATCCTCTGCAGAGCAATTAAAGGTGAATCTAGACCCCAGAGATTCTCTCGGCTCTGCTGTGCATCTTTTTTTTTTTTTTTTTTTTTTTTTGAGATGGAGTCTTGCTGTGTCACACAGGCTGGAGTGCAATAGCGTGATCTCAGCTCACTGCAACCTCCGCCTCCTGGGTTCAAGTGATAGTCCTGCCTCAGTCTCCTGAGTAGCTGGGATTACAGGTGTCCACCACCATGCTGGGCTAATTTTTGTGTTTTTAGTAGAGATGGGGTTTCTCCATGCTGGCCAGGCTGGTTTTGAACTCCTGACCTTGTGATCTGCCCACCTCGGCCTCCCAAAGTGCTGGGATTACAGGCGTGAGCCACTGTGCCCAGCACATCTTTGTTCTTTTTGGGTGAACATCATCAAACTATTAAATGAGTTTAGGAAAATTTAAGCTAAAAAGCTCCATTGGGAAGGCTGGAAAATGGGAGTTCAGACAAGTTAAGTGTCTTGCTGAAAGTCACGCAGCTACTGAACCCAGGAATTCTACCCCTCAGACTCACTGTCGCTTCTTGCCGCTCAGCTTCCCTGGTCATCTGAGTTTGGCACTTGTCACCACAAGGGGTGAACTAACCCTTGCATGCTTTGGCCTCTGGGGAGAGGTCAGCCCTGCATCCTTCTTGGCAAAGGACAATCCTGTTTGCCCTGTGTGTGGTGTCTGGTTTGAATTTTTTCAAGGGACAGGACAGACAGCACTAGAAATGATGCCATGGCTCCGGCAAATGGGCTGTGATTTCGCAGGCTGCAACCTCAATGACAAATCAGAATTTTAGACAGAGGTGGCATCTAGAAGTTATCCGGTGTGGGCCAACTCAGTGAGTGGTGTGGAAGCAGGAGGAGAAATGGGTAGGTGTGAACCCCACCATTATCCGGAGAGACACATCAACAGAGCTACTTCCACACCTGGCTGGATGGTGAGGTCCATGCTGTGATATTCTCCAACCTCTGCTCGGGTGAGCTTCAGAGCTGGATAGCCTTCTGGATTATGGTCATGGAAAGTCCCATGTACATGGTGGTCTTTGCCTTCAAATGCAAGCTATTCGCAATCCTTATCAGTCTGAGTTCTTCACGGCTTTCATGTTTGCATGCACGACCTCACCATAGATGTTCCCGGGTGAGGTATAGAGAGCATTCACTTACTGTGCCATTGAACAGTTTCTCATTCTGTAGCCCAGGCTGGAGTGCAGTGGCACGATCTCGGCTCACTGCAACCTCCACCTCCCAGGTTCAAGCAATTCTTGTGCCTCAGCCTCCTGAGTTACTGGGATTACGGGTGCTCACCACTATGTCCGGCTAATTTTTTTGTATTTTTAGTAGAGAAAGGGTTTCATCATGCTGGCCAGGCTGGTCTCGAACTCCTGACCTTAGGTGATCTGCCCGTCTCGACCTCCCAAAGGAGGCCTCCACATCTGGGATTACAGGTGTGAGCCACTGTGCCCAGCCTGTTCCCATTTGATTTCTAAATTATTACTATTATTAGTTTTAGAGATAAGGTTTCACTCTGTCACCCACAGCCTCTAACTCCTGGGCTTAAGAGAGCCTCCTGCCTCAGAGTACAGGCAGGTGCCATCACGCCTGGCTAATTTTTAACTTTTTTTGCAGAGATGAGGTCTCACTACGTTGCCTGGGCCGGTCTCAAACTCCTGGCCTCAAACAATCCTCCCACTTTGTCCTCCCAAAGCTTTGGGATCACTGGTGTGAGCCACACCATGCCTGACTTGTTCCCATTTTATGAGGAAATTAAGAATAGAGAAATGATGCAGCCGCCTCACTGACCCACAGAAGACAAGAATCCAGAAGTCCTGGTTCTTCATTCAGAAGCTTTTCAATTGCACAACTTTCTCTTCCGGGAGGAAGTCCTCCGGCCTTGCCTTCCTGAAATACATCCCAACAGTGAGAATGTTCTTTGGGGTGCAGTCTCAAGTCTTTACAATGACCTCAAAGGTTCGCCCTGCTCGTGGTCAATCCACAGCTCGCTCACGCTCCAGCCACATTGAACTTGCAGCACAGCAGGTCCCCAACCTTTCTGGCACCTGAGACTGGTTTCATGGAAGACAGTTTTTCCATGGATGGGGTTGGGGGTGGTTTTGGAATGACTCAAGCACATTCCATTTATTGTGCACTGTATTTCTATTATTATTACATTGTAATATATAATGAAATAATTCTACAACTCACCATCATGTCGAATGAGTGGGAGCCCTGAGCTTGTTTTCCTGTAACTAGACAGTCCCATCTCGGGGTGATGGGAGACAGTGACAGATCATTGGCATTAGATTCTCATAAGGGGCACGCAACCTAGATCCCACCCAAGCGCAGTTCACAGTAGTATTTGAGCCCCCATGAGAATCTAATGCTGCCACTGATCTGACAGGAGGCGGAGCTCAGACGGTAACACAAGGGATGAGGAGCAGCTGTAAATACAGATGCAGCTTCACTAACTTGCCTGCCACTCACCTCCTGCTGTGCAGCCCAGTTCCTAACAGGCCACAAACAGGTCCATGGCCTGGGGACTGGGGACCCCTGTAGTAGCAGATTCTCATCTTTCCCGGACTCTTTTTTGCCTTCAGCCCTTTGCACAGCCTGTTTCCTCTATGAGGATTCCTCATCTCTTTTGTCCGGCTAACTTGGAGTCTTCCTCGAGGCATCAGCCGGATTCAGTGTCTCCTCCTGGAAGCTGTTGTCTCTGAATTCCTGAGGCTGTTCAAGTAGTTGCCCCTCCTGCAGAGGTTCTGTTGGAGTGAGACCCAATGTCCCTGCATCTGGTCCCACAAAAAGGTGATGTTCAATGAGAGCCTGACATAGGAAAAACAGGGAAGAAATCAGTAGGCTACGCCAGTCCCTTGAGCTGAATCGGGCATATTATGGGATAGATGGCAGGAAGGAGGGGCCATATCTCTCCTTCCTGGGACCTGGGATTGCTGGAGGGCAGGTGAGGTGGAGGGAGGTTGCTCCATGAAGAACTGGAGCATCTACAGGAAAATTCTCCAGCTTCCTCATTCCAGCAAGCTCATGGTCACGGCTGGACATGTTCAGACACCCTTAAGTAATGTCTTTAAAGGCTCTGTGCACTTTAAAGTGGTGTTTTATTTAATTTCAACAAAGTTGTAGTTGCAATTAGATCTGTCCAGATAATTAACTCCAATTTACTAGTTTGCAACTAGTAATTAATTACTAAAGTCTCCCGAGTGAGCCTTGGCAAGGAAAGTCACTCCTCTGAGAACAGAGGCTTTATTCGAAAGGCTCAGAAACGTAGCCACTTTTGGGAACTTGTTTTCCGTGAAATTCATTATGGCTTGGCCCTGACACAAGCTTGTTGGTGACACTGGGCAAGTATCTTAACCTCCCTCTTGGGAGAAGGGAGCGGCTCTTCACTGAGCTCACAAGAACCAATCATTGGGAGAAACACGATTCCTGAGTTGGGATGCAACTCCTTTTTCTGCAAAGCTGCTTAGTTGCTCCTGGGTAAGGATGAAGAGTGTTTACCTGCTGTTCCACTGAGCATCTCCTGGGTCTGGAGTTTGTGCCTTGGTCACTGTTTTCTTTTTTCTTTTCTTTTTTATATACTTTAAGTTCTGGGATACATGTGCAGAACGTGCAGGTTTGTCACATAGGTATACATGTGCCATGGAGGTTTGCTGCACCCATCGACCCGTCATCTACATTAGGTATTTCTTCTAATGCTATCCCTCCCCTAGCCCCCCACCCCCCAGCAGGCCCCTGTGTGTGATATTCCCCTGCCTGTGTCCATATGTTCTCATTGTTCAGCTCCCACTTATGAGTGAGAACATGCCGTGTTTTGTTTTCTGTTTCTGCATTAGTTTGCTCAGAATGATGGTTTCCAGCTTCATCCATATCCCTGCAAAGGACATGAATTCATCCTTTTTTATGGCTGCATAGTATTCCATGGTGTATGTGTGCCACATTTTCTTTATCCAGTCTATCATTGATGGGCATTTGGGTTGGTTCCAAGTCTTTGCTATTGTGAACAGTGCTGCAATAAACATATATGTACATGTGTGTTTATGGTAGAATGATTTGTAATCCTTTGGGTATATGCCCAATAATGGGATTGCTGGGTCAAATGATATTTCTGGTCCTAGATTCCTGAGGAATCGCCACACTGTCTTCCACAATGGTTGAACTAATTTACACTCCCACCAACAGTGTAAAAGCGTTCCTATTTCTCCACATCCTCTCCAGCATCTGTTCATTACTGACTTCTTAATGATCGCCATTCTAACTGGCATGAAATGATATCTTATTGTGGTTTTGATTTCCATTTCTCTAATGTTGGTGACCATTTTCTTACGGACCCTTTGAGGAATGCAGGAAGAGAAATGCATCTATGTGAGCACCAAACAACATGTGCAGAAATGTTCATAGCAACATTATTGATGGTAGCCCCAAACTGTAAACAATCCAACAATTCCTCATCAGGAGAATGGATGAGTTGTGGTACAGTACAGAGAATGCAATGCTATCTTAGCAATTATTGCTATCCACTATGAGTCAGGATGAATACCACAGACACATGTTAAGCAAAAGAGATCAGATAAAAACAGTAAAGCATATGGAATGATTGCGTTGATACAAAGTTGGACAGCAGGTAGTTTTAGGGTGATAGAAGTCAGAGTCATGGCCGGGTGCGGTGGCTCACACCTGTAATCCCAGCACTTTGGGAGGCCGAGGCAGGCGGATCACGAGGTCAGGAGTTTGAGACCAGCCTGGCCAACATGGTGAAACCCTGTCTCTATTAAAAACACAAAAATTAGCCAGGCTTGTGGTGGGTGCCTATCATCCCAGCTACACTGAGGCATGAGAATTGCTTGAACCTAGGAGGCGAAGGCTGCGGTGAGCTGAGATTGCCCCACTGCACTCCAGCCTGAGTCATGGTTATCTTAGGGATGGGGATTAAGAATAGAGAAAATGCAGGAGAGAAGCTTTTGGAATGATGGTAATGTTCTGTATCTTGTTTTGGGTGATGCCCTCCTGGGTATTTTTACTATCTAAAACTACTGATTGAGCAGTGCATTGAAGATTTGTGTAATTTATTGCATTATACTGTTCTTCAGTAGAGAAATTTACTAGAAAATCCAAAATGGGCTGGGTATGGTGGCTCACACCTGTAATCCCAGCACTTTGGGAGGCCAAGGTAGTCAGACTGCTTGAGCTCAGGAGTTTGAGACCAGGCTGGGCAACATGATGAGACTCTGTCTCTACAAAATATAGTAATAAAAATACAAAAAAAAATAGCTGATCTTGATGGTACACGTCTATCATCCCAGCTATAGGAAGCTGAGGTGGGAGGATCGCTTGAGCCTAGGGGGCTGAGGTTGTAGGGAGCTGAGATCACACCACTGTGTGCCAGCTTGAGTAAGAGAGTGAAACCATGTATCAAATATATATGGACTCAGGCCTCACCTTAGACTAACTGAATGACAATGTGGGTGGTACACTGAGGCTTCAGTGAAAGTATCTGTCTGGTTTCTTTGGTGATTTTTTTTTTTTTTTTTGTGAGACAAAGTCTCACTCTTGTCTCCCAGACCGGAGTGAAATGGCTCCATCTCAGCTCACTGCAACCTCTGCCTCCCAGGTTCAAGCGATTCTCCCGCCTCAGCCTCCCGAATAGCTGGGACTACAGGTGCCTGCCACCATGCCCGGCTAATTTTTGTATTTTTAGTAGAGATGGGGTTTCACCATGTTGGCCAGGCTGATCTCGAACTCCTGGCCTTGGGTGATCTGCCCACCTTGCCCTCCCAAAGTGCTGGGATTACAGTCAAGATCCTGAGAATGAGTAAGATCCGTTCAATCCAGACACTTCTCAAAAGAAGACATTCATGCGACCAATAGACAGATGAAACAAAAGCTCAACATCGCTGATCATTAGAGAAATGCAAATAAAAACCACAATGAGATACCATCTCAAGCCAGTCAAAATGATGATTATTTAAAAGTCCAGAAACAACAGATGCTGGTGAGGTTGCAAAGAAAAACGAACGCTTTTATGCTGTTGGTGGGAGTATAAATTCATTTATCCATTGTGGAAGACAGCGTGGTGATTCCTCAAAAATGTAGAGCCAGAAATATCATTTGACTCAGCAATCCCATTACTGGGTTTATACCCAAATGAATATAAATCATTCTGTTACAAAGACGCATGTGTATGTTCATTGCAGCAGTGTTCACAATAGCAAAGACACAGAATCAACTCAAATGCCCATCAATGATAGACTGGATAAAGAAAATATGGTACATATACACCATGGAATACTACGCAGTCATAAAAAGGAACAAGATTATGCCCTTTGCGGGGACATGGATGGAGGTGGAAGCCGTTATCCTTAGCAAACTAATGTAGGAACAGAAAACCAAACACTGCATATTCTCACTTATAAGTGGGAGTTGAACAATGAGAACACATGGATACACTGTGCGGAACAATACACACTACAGTGTACCTTTTGGGAGTGGGGAGGGAGAGCACCAGGAAGAATAGCTAATGGGTGCTGGGCTTGATACCAAGGTGATGGGTTGATCTGTGCAGCAAACCACCATGGCATACGTTTGCCTATGTAACAAACCTGCACATCCTGCATATGTGCCCCAGAAGTTGAAACACAAGTTGAAGGAAAAAAAAAAGATCCATTCAGTCATTGTCTAAATGGTGAACCAGGCAGATAGGCATCAGTGATAGCACTGGTATATACCCAGTAATGGGATTGCTCAGTCAAATGATATTTCTAGCTCTAGATCTTTGAGGAATCACCACCATCATGGCTTTGGATGCTCTGATCTAACATTTGGGAAATCCAGGCTTTGATCTGGTGGTCTCGGTATCTTCCTACGGTCATTCAGGTGTGCTGGGATTTGGATCTAGGCTCCTGACTTTTCTGAACCAAAGAATCATAGATCCAAAGCTTTGTACATGGGGAGAAATTTAAAATATTTGAATAGATCATTGATAGCAGGGAAATAAAAGACAAGAAAGGGAGTCAACCTCCCTTTCTGACTCATACTGGATGCAAGATCTTCATTTGTGGAGGCGGAAAAAATGGATTTTGGATGTATATTATAATCATTATTGCATTTTCTGTTTCTCACCTCGAGTAGGGTCTCAGATCAAGCCTGTATCCTAACAAGAATACACTGGGAGTTGTGTTTTATCTTGCTCTGACACTCTCTACCACTGTTCTTGATCTACCGCCCTGTAGGAGAACTCCAGACTGGGGAATCTTCTTCAGAACGATGTTATGAGTTGAGATTAGTTAGGCAAGTGGCAGAATGAATACATAAGCAGTGATTTTGCATAATGAGGCGTGTGAAATCCCACTGGAGGTTGTTAAAACAGCAGACAGACTGCGGTAAACAAGGAAGAAGGTAGGCTTTGAAAACAGATGGCTTTGAAAACCTGGCAAAGCCCCGTTTCAGACTTTTAAAAATTGGTTTCGTGAGCGCAAGCTATTCTTTTTTTAAATCTGCATGCATATTTTAAAGTTCTGTTTTAATGATGAAGTTCCGTGGGTAATTGAACATCAGTTTACATCCTGCTGTAAACATGCTTACATCCAGATGTGATGGACAGCTTGCACAGAGACCCGGACTGTTCTGGTACATTTGGATTCAGAGACATTATTTGTATTTCAGTTTGGAGTAGCTTTTCTGACTTCCATGCTGGGTAGGTATACGGGGGTAGCCTGCCCCTCCTTGCCTACAAGAGGTCATCTGCAAGAGACCACCTCCAAGCCAGTATCAGAGCTGCTCTGACGGCCCTCTTCCTTATCTCTCCTTATTTTCTTCAGGAGATGGTCTGACCCTTAACTTCCTTTCCTTGCTTCATCTCCATCACACCTGACCTTATTCCTCTTATCTCTCACAGTGTGTCTAACTGTTTCTGAACATGGCATTATTTCTGAAGTCAACTGCCTTCATGCAGGCTGAACCCTTTCCTGGAGTGCTTTTCTGTGGATAGGTGCCAAATCAGTCACCCATCAGCATCCCATTTCTAGGCAATTTGACAGAGGATGGGCCTCTCCAATTACCTTACTTTTGAATTCAAGGCAGCCTCACTGACTTTTGAGTATTTGTTTCTGTACGATGTGGATACTATTTTTTGGCCACATTCAAGGGAACTCCACTTAACCAATTCACAAGGTTAAAAATACTTTCTTGGCTGGGTGTGGTGGCTCACACCTGTAACCCCAGCACTTTGGGAGACTGAAGCAGGTGAATCATAAGGTCAGGAGTTCGAGACCAGCCTGACCAACACGATGAAACCCTGTCTCTACTAAAAATAAAAAATAAATTAGCCGGGCATGGTGGCATGTGCCTGTGATCCCAGCTACTCAGGAGGCTGAGGCTGGAGAATCGCTTGAACCCGGGAGGCAGAGGTTGTAGTGAGTCGAGACTGTGCACTTCAGCACGAAATACAGAGCAAGACCCTGCCTTAAAAAAAAAAAAAAAAAAAAAGAGCTTTCTTAGGGTGGCCATGGTGGCTGGTGCCTGTAGTCCCAGTGCTTTGGGAGGCTGAGGTGGGAGAATTGCTTGAGCCCAGGAGGTTCCAGGTTGTAGTGAGCCATGATCATACCACTGTACTCCAGCCTGGGGGACAGAGTGAGACCCTGTCTCAAATAAATAAATAAAAATAAAAACGCTTTCTTCTTAATAATCTCAGCCCTCCACAGTCCACGTCCTCTTTCTCTGATCACAGTGAAAGCACATTTGGAGTGCTTTGAGACCATCTTGGCTGTCTTCAGCACTCCCATAGTGTAGTACATTCAGTGCATAATGAGAATCAAGACTTACTCCTCCCTGAATGGGTGGC